>NC_141620.1:36778724-37018724 GCF_047967505.1 Dipteris shenzhenensis
TTTTTCTACACATACCTGCGTATGTTTACTCTTACTTGGATGTTAGTCTCCCTGACAACGGTACCAAATGTTGGCTCTTTTCTACTGCTTTTGTACGAAGGTCAGGGCTCTCTTAGTATTATGCAGGGTTCCGAGGCATTTTGTCACCTACATATATATTGGGGTTGTCATTTGTAGTATACGTGTAGCTTAGAACCTTGAGTCGTGTTCCGATGAGAGGTGTAGGCTTAAGTGTGGTAAGCAAACAAAGTGCATGCATGTGTAAAAGGAACGTGTATCATCATGATTGAGGTAATGAAGGCTTTCGCCTTCATTGGGGGTTGCAGGGTTTAGGAGGAGTTTCAAGGTTAGAAGGAGGTTCCAGGGTTTAGAAGGAGTTCCACGGTTTAGAGAATGGTTCCAGAGTTTAGAAGAGGTTCCAAGGTTAGAAGGAGGTTCCAAGGTTTAGAAGGAGTCTAGGGTTAGAAGGAGGATCCAAGGTTCAGGGTAGAGTACATGGTGGAGAACTCGTCTCCCTCATAGATCATGGAGTTTAAGGGTTGAGGAACAAAGGGTTTAGGGGGAGCATAGGAGTGGGAGAGGAAGAAGGTGTAAGAGCATGGGGGAAAGAGGAGAGAGGAGGAGGAGGAGAAGGAGGAGGAGGCAGAGGAGGGAGGAGGAGAGAGGAGGAGGAGGAGGAAGAGGGAAGAGGAGAAGGGAGGAGGAGGGAGGAGGAGGAGAGGAGGAGGGAGGAGGAGAGGGAGAGGATACGTTGTAAGGTTGGAGGAGAGGGGAGGAGGAGTTGCAAGGTTAGGACATGCTTTTGGACGTGGAGTGGAAGGAAGCATGAGCACTTAAGACAATTGCTTAGAATACCAAAGTAGAACTCAACACAGTGCCCCAAAGAGTGTGGGCTTCATTCCATTATGGGGTATTTATACAAGTAGGAGAGCTTCTATCTCTGCATGTAGGAATTGTAACATATTCTCTCTCTACATGTAGAAGTCGTATGTAGAAGTTGTAACACATTCTCTTTCTACATGTAGAAGCTGTAACACATTCTCTTTCTACATGAGTCCATGTTGGCACAGAGTCAACAATCATCACTAATGTAGAAGTAATACTCTCACACAATGATGCACGAGTCCATGGTGTTTCAATGCCATCCACTTGAGCCTATGCATGAAAAGGGTTGATACCGGAGGTCATATGGGTGGTGATAGTGTATTAGAGCAATTGAAATAAGCTTTCACTAGTCAATTTCAGTTGGTGCATGCATATGAGGGTGTAAATGCTTGAACTTGGATGCCTTTAATGCCTAAAAGAGTGGGATAAATTTTATTTTGGTAAATCATTGTAAAGAAAAGATCTCATAGACAAAGCATTTGCTAGGAAGAGAGTTTGAAATGACAGACCTCGGACTGATGCATTTCTATTTGGGGATTGAAGTTTGGCACGAGCCAAAACAGATCTTCATTTCACAGCTGAAGTATAATGGAGAGATACTGAAGGCATTTGGCATGGCTGAGTGCAAGACAATTGGCACCTCTATGGAGGTTGACGTGAAGCTCTCAAACGAGGATTCATCACCACTGGTGGATGAAGTGAAGTACAAAAGGCTTGTGGGCAGTTTGATTTACTTATGCAACATGCAGCCAGAAATCAGTTTTGCGATTGGTGTACTAAGAGGTTTTCCAATAAGCCCCGGGAGAACCATTGGAGGGCAGGGATGTAGGTGCTGAAATACATCAAAGGCACACTTGATTATGGCATCACCTATACCAAGGCCAACATCTTGACCAGATTCTGTGACTCAGATTGGGCAGGAGACATGGATAGTAAGAGATCAGTGATAGGTTACTGTTTCTCACTTAGATCTGGAGCTATGTCATGGGTTAGCAAGAAGCAACCCATAGTTGCTCTTTCTTCTACCGAGGCTGAGTACAAATCAGCATGTTTTGCTTCTTGTGAGACAGTGTGGTTGAGGAGGATTTTAGGGGACATGGGTGCAGTGCAGAATAAACCTACGCAGTTATCATGTGACAATCAGAGTTACATGGCAATTGCAAAGAACCCTGTGTTCCACGCTCGCACAAAACACATTGAGATTCAATATCACTTTGTACGCGAGCTCATGGATAGAGAGGTCGACTTGGTACTGTCCGACTACAGAGAATGCTACGAACATCTTCACGAAGGCTCTTGGAAGAGACTTGCTAGAGAGACATCTTCATCAACTTGGCATTGGGCCAAAAAAGTAAGTTCACTTATGGGTGGACATTGAGGGGGGGTGTTAGATGTCAATGCTCCACTCTCGTGTAACTACTAACTCTACTTGTAAGCCCCCCATATGAGGAGAAAGCATTTGAGTAACTCTATTATCCGGTAGGTCCTAGTTTGGACACCAGATGGGGTCCATGTGTGGCCTGATGGCTAGACGGCTTCAGATAGAGTTGGCACACTGCCACTAGGCTACATGCAAGTGCGGGAAGGCATCCCATGACTGACTGCACTGAGGGTAGATGGAGCATTTTCCAAGGCAGTCCACTCTCGAGTTGCGGGGCTCATTTGGAGCCCCAGATGATCCCAGATGGCTCTGGGCCAAACGATGACCATAGGTGAGGTGCTCTATTTTGCAACATGGTTCTATCGTGTGTTCAGTGGCCTGTTTTAGGACCGACTCCCAGTCGGCCGTTTTGGGTGGACTGGATTGGTCACCCAATTGGGTCTAACCGACTACGACTGGTGGGTCTATAAGAGCAAGCTTGTGAAGCCCATTATCATCACTGGCCACATCAACTCTGATTCCTTAGCATCCAGCTTTCATCCTCTACTATTTCTAGCATGCCATCGAAGCTTCTCACATAGGAGCGCACGGCTAGGAGGCAGCACCATCTATTGTATCAGTTTTACAGTAATCAAACTTTTGATTCTTCATAATATCTTCTTTTCAGACAAACAAGATTGTGATTTTTAAAGAGGGGGAGAATGAGCAAGTACCCTTTGGAAATAGTTCATTTGGATATTTGGGGACCTACGGACCATACAATACTCGAGGAGGCAAGATTCTATATCATGTTTATAGATGATTATAGCCAGATGACATGGGTTTATTTCTTGAAAGCCAAAAGTGATGCCTTTCAAGCGTTTTACGAATTTAAGAGAATGATAGTGAAGGAACTTGCCAGGTGTTACATAAAGTGCTTTCATACAGACAATGGTGGAGAATACATGTCCCATGAATCTATTGAGTTTCTATATGGCCAAGGCATTAAGACATGGGTCACTTGTAGATATACTACCCAACAAAATTCCGTTGCAAAAAGGAAGAATAAGGTGATTGGTGTCATGGATAGAGCAATGATTTGGATGAAATGAATGTGCCATGATTTTTTAGGCTGAAGTGATACATATGGCCATGTATATCATGAATAGAATACCCATGGATGCCATATAGGGCTTGACACCTTTTGAAAAGATTTATGGGTTCAAGCCAGTCTTTATTTGAAGGTGTTTGGCTGCATTTGTTATGTGTATGTACCAAATGGGATAAGGAAAAAATTGGAACCAAGGGCTATAAAATGTGTGTTTTTGGGATATTCATATGAGAGAAATGGATATAAATGCTATGATCCCATCACTAGACGAGTATATGAGAGTTAGGATGCGAAGCTTAGTGAGCATGAGGTGTGTTACCAACCCAAACCAATTGTTGTTGAGGATGAGCAAAACCCAAAGGAAACTGTTGCTAGTGTAAGCCCATGGATTGGTATATTAAGGGGGGCAAGCATGTGGACAAAGATAAGTAAAAAGCTAAAGTTCAAGAGAGTGTTGAGGATGCAAGTAGTGATGAAGGGGGTGATTTATAGCTTGTTAAGGCTCAAGAGACAAAGCATGCCTCAAAGTATGTGCCACCACATTCTAGAAAGCAAATGGAAAGTATACAGCCCTTAAGAAGATTGGAAATGGTGAAACACCACGTGGATAGATTGACTTGCAATGGATATATGATGATGCATGATGCATACATGATTAGCAAAGTGAAATATGTTGAGCCTTCAAGTTTTGCAGAGGTTGTAAAAAATTTAGATTGGAGGGTTGCCATGGATCAAGAAATGGATGCCTTGGATAAGAACAACACTTGGACACTTGTCAAACTCCCGAAAGGTAAGAAAGCTATTGGTTACAAATGGGTTAATAAAGTGAAGTGCAAATCTGATGGAAGTGTGGAAAGATACAAGGCAATGTTAGTGGCAAAAGCAGGGATGTTTTTATCAAAGCTATACTTATATATTGATATAAAAGCTTGGAGAAAGTTTTCAAGATCATTTTTTTAGTTTCACAATATTAATAGAGTGTAGTACTTTTTTATATATTTTCTTTTGAAATTTGAAGGAAAAAACCTAAATCCTAGCGAAACTTTACATTTTTTTGCATAAAAGTTTCAAATCTTGGTGGCAAATGGTTCAAACATTTATTTTTGTAGGGCATACAAACTTTTGATACCAATATAAAAGTTTAGCTTCTTAACGAAGCTAACTTGGAAAAATCATCCCTAGGAAGAAGGGTATGCCCAAACATATGGGTTGGAGTATTATAAAACATTCAGCCCTGTGGCAAAGATGACCACCATACAGACCGTGATTTCTTTGATAAGCATGCATGGGTGGAAGCTATATCAAATGGATGTTAGAAATTTATTTTTGAATGGTACACTTCATGCCTGGGGTGCCAACTCAATATTTAATATGTTAGTACTCTCATCCAAAATCTAGGGTATGGGGGGTCAGGGTCGATAAATAATATGCATGGATTTCCTTAAAAATTTTCAAATATGCAAGGGAAAAATATGAAAATTTCATGTCCCCCCTCCTACAAAATACAAGGTATATACCTTGAAAAATATGCAAGATTTTAAGATTTGTACATATTTTTCATAATATGTAAGGCCCAAGGGGGGTGGGTTACACTAAAATATGAAAACCCATCCCCTTTCAAATGAATGTAACTTTTTCATGTGCTACGCAAATTTCAAGTTGTAAAGACATATTTGAAGCCCTTTTAGTGTAGAACATAACTATGCTATTTTGAAGAATTTCTACCCATGGCATATTGCTAAATTCATCTCATACTCAAGATTTTGATAGGTTTTCTTACTAGAGGGAGTTGGTGCCCCAGGACTTCATGAGGAAGTTTATATGCATGAGCTCGAGGGGCACATACATCCCCAAATACCCTATGCATGTGTGCAAGTTAAGGAAAGCCCTCACCGCCTATCCAATTGAAGGCTCTGCTTTCAAATAAGAAGTGATCCGTCCCATAGATGAAAATCGTGATCGATAAAGCTCTGATGTCACTTTCAAGCCAAGAAGGACCTCCATATTCCACCTAGAAGAAGCACGGAATGTTAACATCTCAGGGGGGTCACTATGTATAAACCCTCAATAACAACGGGCATTCAAGCCCTATTTGTAGAATCCCTTATCTATAGTTTTCACATTGATAAAATGTATCCTTTTTCTATATAAATATGTAATGTTTTTCCAAAATAATTTTAAAGAGTCCCTTATGTAAATCTGTTTTTGTAAAATTTAGATATTAAAAATACCCTTCTGTTGAACTCACGTGATAGGGTTACATATGATGACTGACCCCCCCGAGGCTGACATGTACGAAAACCACAAGTTAAAATGGAGCCTCCCATTGAGCCTTGACGTTCGAGAACCACTAGTTATCAAAAAATTGGAAAATAAATTAGGTTAAGCCTCCCATAGCTCACAATGCTCTTTTTGAGAGCTTCCTCCCCCTAGGGTTTTATATCTACTCATTTGCACTTGAAGACCAAACTTCTCTAGGTTGTCATTGTACTCGTTTGCACTTGAAGAGAGAACTTCTCTAGGTTGTGTGCTGCCAATAGGCGTAAACGTCGAGAGGAAATTTGGAGAAGCAGTTGCACAAGCGAGGCTCGACTGATTCGAGAGTGCGACTGTCAATGGCGAGAGAGAAGAATTCGATTGATGGCGATAGATACAACAGCATGCATGCCAAGTAAGTTGAAGTAAGTTGAGATGATTCTAGTGACAATTGGTCCATGGAAGCCACATGCCAGCAAACGGAATTCAAAGGGCCATTGAAATCCGTCCCTTTTAGGGGCAATGCTAATAAATATAAGATCTCCCCTAGTGTAATGGTCTGGACAACTCTGACGCGGTTCTTCCGATCTTTTGTTAGGCGACATTGTCTTCTCAACACCAGTACCTCTAGAAGCTGTAGTTCTGGTCTTCTGATGTGGGCTACTCTCTTTGGAGAGCAGCCGACTTCTTGCCCTGGACTGGGATGGTGTCGTCGATCTCACTCACTGAGTTTGTAGGGCTCTCCACTGCACTTGAGCATGATGGATTGGCTGAATTGCTCACCAATAACAAAGCCTCCTGGGTCGTTCTATCTTTGAAATTCTGCTGGGTTTCACATGCATCGTTTGCTTCATCTTCACTCACAATCTTGTTGGTCTCCGCCTGAGGTTTCTTCATCTTGGTCTTCCTTTGTCTCTTGATCAGCCTGCTCTTGGTCGTCCACTAGACTCGGGGGGGTCACTCATCATATGTAACCCTATCACGTGAGTTCAACAGAAGGATATTTTTTATTTCTAAAATTTACAGAAATAAATATACATAAGGGACTATTTAAAATAGTTTTGGAAAAAATTTACAGATTTGTATAGAAAAGGGGTACATTTTATTAATGAAAAAATTTACAGATAAGGGATTTTAAATATAGGCCTTGAATGCACGTGATATAGAGGGTTTATACATAGTGACCCCCCTGAGCCACTAGATCTGTTTTGGTTTGTTTGTCTTTAGGAGTTATATCTTCATCAGATTCAAATTCCGCATCAGCATCAGATCCGGTGTATGCTCAATCTCCATTTCGGTCTGGTTGGGGATCGTCGTCATGCCAATTCGCCATTTTGTGTCTTAATGCTTAGCTTTTCGCAGATTCAAAAATAACAATCTCTCACCCGGATGAAAGGGGGTGTGAATTGTAAGGCAGAGAAGAAGTGAGTGCATTCTTCTTCTTCACCTCCGGGAAGAATCTCGGGCTTTGGATGAGCTTGAATTACAGGATGATACATTGATTGATCATCGTCAAGCTTTCGAAAGAACTGTGTGGCAAAACATTGAAAAAATCACCGTTAGAAGCATTGTCCTCTGATTGGCTTTGGATTTGCTTGACTTGGCCGACATCGTGCATATTGCCTTTGTATTCTTTTATGATCATGCGTTTTAATTGGCCATGTTATGCTCCACTGGAATATGAATTCCTTATGATAGGGCAGCAAGAACTTGATGTAATCTTTGGTGATGGCCTCTCTTTTCATTTAGTCTCTCATGCAAGGCAGGTATTATGGTTTTGGCAGGTTGGGGAGGTGGGTGAGCTCGGAGATCTTCCAATGGAAAGGTGAAGTTCCAAGGGCCTCTTGATTGGAATCTGGAGGAGAAAGAGCATTTGGAGGAGTAGCTTTTGGATATGTTACTGTATTTGGTTCGTCTAGCAGAAATATGCGAGGTCAAATTACTAGGGGAGGCATCAGTCAGGAAGCTGAAGAAGAATTCTTTGAAGTACCCCGTGGAATTATGCAAGGGCTCCTCCAAGAAGTATACACTAAATGAGGATGATGAGAACTCAGGGGGGTCACTATGTATAAACCCTCTATATCACGTGCGTTCAAGGCCTATATTTAAAATCCCTCATCTGTAAATTTTTTCATTAATAAAATGTACCCCTTTTCTATACAAATCTGTAAATTTTTTCCAAAACTATTTTAAATAGTCCCTTATGTATATTTATTTCTGTAAATTTTAGAAATAAAAAATATCCTTCTGTTGAACTCACGTGATAGGGTTACATATGATGAGTGACCCCCCCGAGGATGAGAAGAACATCAAGGTACAAGAACTCGGAGCTGGTTGGGAGGAGGTGTAAAGTCGCGATCCTACCCTCCAATGTGACTATCTATATAGCCGACACAACAAAATATTACGCGCATTAAAAATAATTTTCAATCTTGTGCATTGTCAATCTGTAACGTCACAAGCCACACAGAAGCTCTTGAATGGTGTCTTCTGAAATCATGATGTTCCCAGTCCATTTGTAGGTTCTGTTGAATTTAAAAAGTATTTTACTTGTAGTTGGCTAGTTACAACACCTAGGAAGTGTAGCATCGTGTGGATGGTAAGAGTAAGTTCCCGCGTCGGTCGAACCCAGCAAATTTGCCAGGCTTTGCGCAGGTCCAACATGTTCCCACGAGCATGCCCTGTAATCTTGGATGCTACATTCTGGCAAATCTGGACCCCTTTGGAGATGGGATGAAGGCTTCTCCACCCGAGCATATAGGTGCTGGACTCACTGGACACCAAATTTGCTGCCATCATCACTGATGGAATCGCTCTTCTGCTCAAAATTCCGTGCCATTCTGCCTAATTCGTAGCCACTCCACCTGCCAGTCTGCGATCGCTCTAGCTCTTTCGTCCTGCTCTGACTCCCTCTTGGAGCTTCGTCAGAAGTGCACATTCTGCATATGCTGATGGCGTGCGACCTTTGAACGTCCGGTGCTGACTGCGCTTCTTCATCCCATGCGAGTTTGAACGACCAGGTGCTGGCTGCCTTCAGGTGTGACTCTCTTCCCTCGATAGTGCAAGCAATTCTTCAAATTCGTAACTACGACAGACTGAGCGACGCACTCTCTCACTCACTGCATTTTTTCGTCTAGCTTGTAAAGCACCATCGCCTGTACTACTGATCGAGCTCACCTATAGTGCGTCAAAGTTTGTGCGGCAAATCTTTCATAGCTCCTACAATAAATCCATCGCCACATCTCATCTCTCTTCGCTGATTGCAGTCGCTAATTCTCCTGCAATAACAGTAGTAATATTACCTCCATCGTTTCGACTACAAAATCAGTGCAACGTAGCTGCATGCACAGAAAATTACCTCCATGCACGAAAATTGAGAGTGATAGTCTTCTCCACCTTCATGGACTTTGCTAATGCTACTGTACTGCTCCGCTGCCTTAATCCTCCTCGCAGCTATTGCTAATTTGTGGCTCACACCTTCTGCAATCGTTGCCTTGCTCGCCGCCTCCAGCACAAAATTCCTCCTGGCAACTTCGCTTGGCCCCTACTTGGCGAGTCCCTGCAATTCATCTTTTTGTATCTTATGTTGCGCATTTCTAGAATCACAAATCCCATTGGCGAGCTGCGTTTGTCAGTTGATTCTGCTGCAACTCACAAATTTTCCTTACTTTTAGTCTGCCTTGTAGGAGTCGCTCAAAAGAGTCCCTCGACAATGTTTAGCTTGTTTCCCCATTGGTAAGCTTTGTAGCTAAGTTTTAGTATACCAGCCCAATCCTTAAAGGTCAATTTTCATTCGTAGTAAGACAAGGTGGCGAGTTGCTTTACTATATGCATTTTTCTGTTCGTTGCACTGTCATCTCATGACCTCTGGTCTGCTCTGCGTTGATCGTATTGTGAATGTATTAAAACACTTCAGACAGTTGGAAGTTAATCGGTTTTGTGGTTCATTTTTCAACACGATTAAATGTTTTATGGTTGGGTAAAGAACCTTCAGGCAGTCCAATAAGTGCCATTTCCTCTCTCCTTGCTTTTGTTTTTACCAAGTTGCAATACAAAAACAGGCATTGGCTTTCTCAGCATTAACCGACGGGAAAGCCTCTACTGGTACATAGATTCTCTTTCATTGTGACTTGAATACTTTCTAGAGCTTCTTCTTCCTCTCGGATGGTAGCTCCTCATAGTTGCTTTGCCGAGTCGAACCATGTAGGCCATATTCCTTGGTTTCGAAGCTCCCATTGCAGAGCAATGCTAGAATCGAGGCCACGGATTGTGGCCCACATGCTCCTCAGCTGCAATGCAACATGCGGAGTACTCTGATCTTAGTGTTGTTTCAAAGATACTTTATGTTTTGTTATGTTCGAAAGAGAAATACATGATTTCCAATGCTTTCCTTTATATTATGACATGCTTTAGATGCTTCTTTCTTACGCATGCGCATTCATGTACACATGCATTACTTTGACATACTTTGATTCGTACAAGTGAAACTAATAATGCACAACGTCCTTCTAGTTGAAATGGCATATCTCCAATGCATAACAAGTTATCTTTTCTTGTACGCACCAATCTATTCTTCATATACCATCCTAATGGGTTGTTGTGTCCATCCATCATATAGGTCCATCCATGGCGTATTCTTTTCCTTTCTCCTTCCATGGATTTCAAATTAATTATCCTCCTCGTTTGCCTACCCAACCACTGCCCTTGCGAACTCCCATGGCCTCACAAACTCCTTCTTCAATCCCGTGCTTAATGCCTCCCCAAATGTCCAACCATCCGCGGCTTCCAATTGTTGATCTTAACATGGATTCACAAGAATCCTTCCTTCCTGATGTGGACATAGTGCCATCATCCCAACTTGAGGATTTGCAATCTCCTCCATAGCCTTGTTCTACTACTCCAGCCATTCTAAGATCCAATTCCACTGTTCCGGAAGTGCCACAAACAAGCTAAACGAGTGCGAAATCCAAAGCCAAAGCATCGAAGGTACCTAAGGAGAGTGATGGCGATGGGAAAATGTGGTCTATAGAGGCTGTTGAGATACTATGCCTCTGCAAGGCTGCTTTTGATCAACGCCACAAAGAGGGTGGTCTCATGCAGAAGCTAAAAACCCATGAGGAGCAGTGGTAACAAATTGCTAGAGATTGCAGTGAGAAATGGATGCAGGTGACCTTGGAACGAGCACGCGACAAGCTCTCTAAGCTATGGCCTCAATATCATTGGGTTAGAGACTATTGAGTGAACATCCCTTTTGGGAGGTCATCGTCCTTGACTCCGAAACAACACATTGCTGAGGGGATGAAATCCTCAAGGTTCTCTAAGCAGATTTGGGCACCATGCATCCCATATTTGAGAGGGATAGGTGTGTGGATCCATCTGTAGATGTCTTCGACATTTTTGATGATGGTATGCATTTGTCTTCTTGTTGCAGTAGGTAGCCACATTTTCTTTCGTCCATTTCTAAGCCATTGTATTATTCTTTACGTTGTGAAGTGCAAGAGCAACACTCTTCCCCCCAAAGCAAATGCCAGTGAGAGTACATCAGAGGTAGAGGATACGGATCCGCTAGATGGTGATGGCAAGCCCTCATCTATTGGGATGCATAGGAAGACGAAGAGGAGAACAATAGAGCAACAGATGAGGAGGGGAACTTGAACTTGGAGCAGTCATTCAAGGACCTCGAGAATGGCCACAACAAGTAGCACAAAGAGGCTTTGGATGTCAACAAGCAGAGTGTGAATGCCAATCTACAAATCGGCACCATGTTCACCGGCGCTTTGGATATATTTGCCATAGAGGTCGAGAGGCTTGCAGATAGTCCTAGCAGGGCTATGCCTTGATTGTTAGGCCTTTTCCATTCATTTTATTATCATCATTATGGTTATATTCAACTAGATATGTTAAATGTATTGACTTCTTTTAGAAACCAAGTGGATGTATTGAGTTTCATACATAACACTGCTTCTTTTTGTGTTGGCCATTTCATTCTTTACTTTTTCATTCAAATACATATGTGCACAGGCAATGTGTTGGCCATTTACATTCTTAACATTTTCAATCAAATACATAGTTGCATAGGAAATGTGTTAAACACAAATATCTTTGACCTTTCCTTGAATATGTGTTGACTTAAGTACATAACACCATAGGCAATGCATGGTCTTTTCATTGTGAATGTATGGAATTGTTAGGCCTTTTCCATTCTTTTTATTATCATGATTATGAAAATTGAACGTGGGAATGCAAAATGCCGAATGCTCTGACTTGCCAAGCTTTGCCAAGTCGCTGGCATATTTTTTGGGTTCAACCGATGCGAGAGCTAACTCTAAGGATCATAGAAAAGGGGCAATGCTGTCGGGCCACTACAAGGCACTTTCCAATGGAAATATCGACCTTTTTTACATTATAAAGTTTTTTTTTAACGAGCGTAAAGGTCGGTATTTACATTGCTATTAGGATAAAAAAAGAACGGTCAGTATATTAGTGTCACTATATAGTGACTCTGGTAAACATCACTATATAGCGACACTAGTAAACGTCGCTATATAGCGATGATTAACAGAAGCTTAAAAAAACATTAGTGGGGCTAAACAGGGCCACAACAAGCCTTGTTTTGCCCCACTAATGTTTTTTTTAAGTAATTACAAAAGAATGTTTTTTGTTATAAAATTTTAAATGTGAAAAGGGTGGTACAAAATTGCTCAAACGAGCCGAGCGACAGAAGCATATACATGTCAAAGATATACAACATCGTTTGTTACATAATTACCCTTTTGAAAAGGGCGATACAAAATTGCTCAAACGAGCTGACATACAGAAGCATATACATGGCGAAGTATATGCAAACTACTACTACTACTACTGCTGCTCCTTATCCGAATCATCGTCCTCGTCCTCATCCTTGTCGCATTGGCTTGATCCTTGGCCCTCGTGAGCTGCGCCTAATCCTTGGCCCTCATGAGCTGCGCCTGATCCCTGGTCCTCGTCGAAGCTGTGTAAGCCTAATCCCTCGTCATCATTGCTCACATCCATTGATGGGATGCTCGAGCTTTGATTCTAAGAGTGAAACCATATTAATTGGAAATTAGATTGGAACTTAAAAGAATAAAATAGTTTAAAAAGTGAGATTACAAGCAAAAGTAAACTTATAATGTGCGAGCAGCCACCTTAGCCCAATTGACCGTAGCTCCCAGCACCTCTTGCTTAATAAACCACGTCTTTATTCTTAAGCGGAACCAGCATCTCATCTCTATGTCTATGGGAAGGTGACCCATCACAGCTTGTTATGGGCACAATTTATGAGAGTTAGATAAAATGCATACAATATGTAGTAAAACAAATAGAACAATACATTAAATGAGAAGAAGTAGACTTACCATGGTTGCCTCGAACGCTAACCGTCCGCTTGCACCAAAGTGCGAAGTACCTCAGAGTCCAACTGTCGTCTCGCAACCCTCCTCTGACCCTCAAACACTTCGAGATGGTCCTTGTACTACTTCTCGAAAAACTTCCAGTCAGCTTTGTCTGCCCAGCTGGGTTTAGCCTTTCCCTTTGCGATGGAAGTATGCAAGGTTGACCTACGATGCTTCAAGAGGACCCCCATGCGCTCTTTCATATAATCCAAATTGAACTCCCAATTTGGGAGGTTAGGATATTGTCTTTTCAATTCATCGATTTCTGCCTACTTCTTTTGGTCATCTTGGTACGTCCGCCAGTCAGTAGCTATGCCGCTCCTGAAGTGGTGGCTCATTGAGCCCTTTTTAATATTTTCTATTATCTCTCTAGTAACCGTGATTTCATAAGAAAGGTCCTCGATCGAGTAAGGAGGACTCAGGGTAGTGGCAGAGTCAGAGTGACGAGTGGTGTTATTGCGAGCACTTATGGAGCGAGAAGTAGCAGTGGGAGTAGAAGAGGGCAAGGGACTCGACTGGTATTGGGTCTCGGGACCAAGTGGAGACCTATAGGGATGTGAGTGTGCTGACTCGTCTACATCTCCCGAGTCAGCACAACATAAGTGACCCTTTCTACTCTTCCTTCCCTTATGATGGGCATGCCCAGGTGATGACCCCTCAATTGAAGGGGCTAGAGGGGAGGGATTTGCTGAGGTCCCCTGGGATAGCAGAGAGAAGAATCTCACTGCCTCTATATCGATCATCTATGCGACAAACTTGTCTAGACTCCCGACAAAGCCATGGGCTGCTAGCAAAGGACTTCCCCGGGGGGTAGTCACTCACAGTGCTACGTCGGAGAGGAGTCGGGCCAAAGGTAGTCATAGGGGTAGACCCCCGAGGTGTCGCCTAAGTGGATTCAAAGTCATCTGGAGAGTAGAGATCATGATGTCTCCTCCTACAAGGGTTTTCGTACTCGTCGGACATGCGACGTGATCCCATGTCTAATTTGGGGAGATTGGACAAACATAGACACAAACACAAAGACCAAAAACAAAAAAAAAAAGTGGGTAAGAAGCAGATAGACAATTAATTACTTAAGACAATTATAAAATTCAAACAAAAGAAATTATGAAAGGGCAATTAATCACTTGTGAAAATTATGAAATGACATCAATGCATAAAGGATAAATATGAAAGAACAATTATTTACTTTAAGACAATTATGAAAAGCCAGTTTTGAAATGACAAATATTTATGAAAGACAAGTGAAATCCAATAATATTTTCATATATATATATAATATATATATATATAAAATAGAGACCAAAAGTATGTCTCCAAAATTATGTATATAATATATATATGTCCCTGAAAGTATGCTTAAGCAAAATTTGTCTCCAATATAGGTCTACTACTCTGCATTACTATTTGAGGTACTTTCCTCCTCCGTACCACTAGGCGGGTCACTGGGGACCTCATCCTCCACCTCTTCTAATATGCGGTCATGCTCTTCAGCAATTATGTACCTATAATCCATGAATTCCTCCACAATCCATTATGTCCTTTACACAATCATATTTGAGGCTCCACTGATCGTGGCGGTCTCTCCACAACCTACGGAGATATAATCCCTATGATGTGGGGAACCGGGTTGGGGTTTAGGGAGGACACCCATGGGTGAGGGCGTGGTTGTTCCATTTAGAATTTGTTAAAAAAAAAAAAAACCAAATACAGCTAAGGAGCATGTTAAAAAAGAACCAAATACGACTAAGAAGAGGGGAAAAGAAGAGAAGTATAAGCATAAGCATAAGCGAAGCATAAGAGAAAAGAGAAGCATAAACATAAGCATAAGCATAAGAGAAGGAAGAGGGGAAAAGAGATTGGAAGAGAGGAAAAAGAAGAGGGGAAAAGAGCATAAGAGAAAAAGAAAGAAAGCATATGCTTATGCTTATGCATGACCATATGAGCATAAGAGAAAAAGAGAGAAAGCATATGCTTGTGCTTATGCATGAGCATATGCCTCTTTCTTCTCTTATGCTTATGCTCTTTTCTTATCATATTGTTCCCCTCTTTCTCCTTCTCCTTCTCCTTTCTTTTTCTTCTTTTCCCCTTTTCTTCAATCTCTTTTTCTCTTCTTTTCATAAGCATATGTATTTGCCTATGCTTATGCTTATGCTTATGCCTATGCTTATGCATGAGAAGGAGAAAGAGGGGAACAATATGATAAGAAAAGAGCATAAGCATAAGAGAAGGAGGAGGGAAAAAGAGCATAAGCATAAAAGAAGAAAGAGGGGAAAAGAGAAGAGAGGGAAGAAAAAGAAGAGGGGAAAAGAGCATAAGCATAAGAGAAGGAAAAGCATAAGCATAAGCATAAGAGAAGGAAAGAGGAAAAGAGGGGAAGAAGAGGGAATAAGAGAAGAGAGGAAAAGAGAGGGTTCCTACACCCATCACTGTAGCTAGCGCTTAAGGCGTTAGCTGCAGGCCAATGCAAATAATGGAAACAACAAAAGGGAAAAAGACGAAGCACTTTTTTACTTGAAAATGTTCCGCTTGGTGTTTCGTGGACTGGCCTTACAAAAAAGAGGAAACATACCATTTTTTCAGATAATTAGTTAGAGGAAGGAGGAGTTTGAAGAAGCAACTTTTCAAAGGGATTGGATTGAGGAGACAAGCATAAGCCTACAAACAAGGAGAAAGAGGAGGAAGAGAAATACCAAAAAGAGAAGAGGTGAGTCTTCTTTCGTTCACCAAATCTCGTTTTTTGTCCTTAACCTTTGAAAATCAAGCATGAAAGTTAGCACATAGGCTTAGCAATACAAGGAGAAACATCTTTTAACACTCACAAAATAAAATCTCATAAAAAATGAACCTACAATGCTTAAAGAGACACACCTTCTTGAAAAACTTCCTTTCACACAAGCAGAGAGGGAGAAGGGTGGAGAGGGAGCACAAGTGTTGGGAGAGGGGCTGGGTAGGGGTGAGGAGTGTGGGGAATAGAGAGGAGGAAAGTGAGGTCATCTAATATAAGATAGGAGGAGAGATTTTTGCTTTTCCCACAATAGAGATGTGAAAGATGGCATCGTGCGGGGTTTTGGGTTTTAGCCCCCTCTGCGTCGCTATATAGCGATGCTAGTCAATCACTATATAATGACATTTATATCCTAAAAGCATCGCTTTATAGTGACGGTTCATGGCACTTACTGTTAGAAGAGAGGAAAGGAGCTCATGGGTGGCTATTTTTTGGATCTTAATAGATTTCCTTGTAGCTCATATTGTGATTTTGGAGGTGTGTAGATGGAAGGGACAAGTGGAAGCTCGTTAGATGATGCGCCAATGCTCGAAAGCGCAAAGTGGCTTACAAAGAGGTTGTATTGTGATTGCACTCATTGTAAGCGAGAAGTATGACATCAATGTCGTATTGTCATGCACCACTTGGGATGTATGGGGAGGAGCTCGAACTAGTACCCACGATTGGTGTTGCACGTGGTGATGGATAATCGGTAAGTCAATGCTATTTGAGTTCATGATTAATATTGCATACCATTCTGACACGAATCCTTGAGACAAGATCTTACATTTACATGAAATCTTGAGACATAATGAGGAGGGTGGCAAGGGTGCACATATACCTTCACACTTTGAGCAAGACTATAGTCTCCAAGATGTGCCAGATGATGAAGAGGGTATGGTGGACATGATGGATTCTATTTTTAGGAGCACTACATCACATGTATACGCGATGTCCGAGTCTGAGGTCAATATGCAAGAGTTGCAATCAACATAGTTGTACGAGGGTGCTAGGATGTCTAAACTACGAGCTTGTCTCTCAATCTTGAATCTACAAGCAAAGTATGGGTGGTTAGATATAAGTGTCTTAACCTTAATGAGGTTGCTCTAGAAGATGTTTCCTACACAAATACCATGCCCGTGTCAAGAGATGAAGCGAAGAAGATGCTAACAATGGTGGGTATGGATTATGATACCATCCATGCTTGCCGTAATGACTGTATTCTCTTTCATCATGAGCATTGAGATTTGGCTAGTTGTGCAAAGTGTGGGGAACAACGATATAGAGATGACTTGTAGGGTGAGCAGATACTTGTAAAGGTCTTAAGACACCTCATGCTTGCACTACTTGTGCCAGGGAAGTACAAGGCCAAAAATATGGACATGTACATGGCACCTTTGATAGAGGAGTTGCAGATCTTATGGAGAGGAGTGCGGGTCTTTAATATTTTCAGAGCTCCTAGACATACCAATGATATTTTGGTCAGGGGTATCTTGATGTGGACCATGCATGACTACCTAGGATATGGAGAGTGCACAGGTACTGGTTGTGTCTTTACATGTATAATATAGGATTATGCTTTTATGGCTCTCTTTCACGCGCATGTCTTATACTAACACATTCATGCAAGCGTGCAAGACTTGTTACAAGTGGGTATTATGATTGTCTTGTTTGTGGACCGGGTTTGAAACCACTTGCACGATACTCCAAACATATGAGGAAAAATGTTTATGAAGGTCATGCTCGATACCTTCTGTCGGACCATCTCACGCATGGAGGTCAGCTTGATCCACCACCATCATATTTGAAGGCAAGTGACTAGATTCATGCTTAGAGGGCAAATGGAGAGGAACCTCCTCATGGTATGAAGAGGCTTTCCATCTTTCATGAGCTAATTCCTTATTGGAGTCAGTTAAAAATCAATCATCTCTTGGATCCCATGCATACCTTTAAGAATGTGGGGGCTACTATTTGGGCACACTTGGTTGGTTCCAAAGACTCGAGAGGAGTGCGAGAAGACTTGTGTACTATGAATAGGATATCTCGTTTGTGGCCCCAAGTGCGTGCTTCGAAAAAAGTTGTCCTCCCGAAAGCAACATGGATCCTCTCTAAGAGAGAGGCAGCATTGATGAAGGCAGACATTACCTCTTTTTGAACACCCATAGGGTACATGTGTTGCTTGAAAGGAGCATTTTCAAAGGACAATAAGCTTAGTGGGCTCAAGTCCCATGATTGGTAGAAGGTCTTATAGGTATTCTAAGATGTAGGATTAGTATATCGATAATTGTGATGCATTAGTGTAATTATGAGTATGTTATATTATTGACATGACTTCTTTATTGCTTTGATAGTTCATCCTCCCAATTAGAGTAAAAGGGTGCTTACAAGAAGATGTTAGAAATGCTATATTCAAGATCAGTGGTATTGTGAGGTATGCTTACTATCAAATCGCATTGATTGCATTTTCTTGAATTTAAGCTAAATAATATGTAGACTAATTATGAATACATCTTACATGGGCATGTGTAATAGGTGGATATTTCAAAAAGAGATTTCCATATCGAGCATCGAGAAGGCTAGGGTGGACTCCATCGAAGCCGTATGCTTGCTAGAGAAGCACAGCGACTGTGCTAATTTAGCTAGAACCTTCTCATAGAGTCGGTATGTGGCTTCTCTGAGTTCTATAAGAGGAACTTTAAGCTTTTCCGATCTTTCCCATTTCGCGTCGCACTGTGTTGAAGGCCTGCTTGAAATCTAAGAAACAATAGTACACAGCTGCTTTCTCACCTTTTGCTCCTTCAGTTGCAGCCCTTATGGCAACAACCAGATGATCAACCATTGAGGGCTTGGGAGGAAACACTGCTTGGGATGGTGCCCTCACTCCTTGTTCCTCCGCCCATTTGCTGATTTTTTGCTCAAGGATAGTGCCATATAACTTTGCCATGTTCCCTCGAGCATTATGATAACTCAAGTGCACTTGCTTGTGCACATAATTGATGAGGTGGCCATTCTGGATACCGTTCATAGTTGGTGGATGTTTTTTCTCGAGCGCACAGCTTATGAAAACTTTGAAGGGATTTGTAAGGCAAAGAGCAAGACCAAAAGCAAGCATGGAAGAGGGATAGCTTGTGCAAGAGTCATTAGTATATATCACAGAGTTTCTTGCATCCATAGATCCCGATATGCTGTAGGCTTGGCATAACAAGGATGATGATCGCATCGTCAGTGAGGTTCCCCAAGGAAAAGGGATTGAAAGAAAGATGAGTGAAGAGCAAATGAAGAAATTCAATAAGTTTTGTATCGTCAATAGCAAGGAGATGCAGAAGTGGATTGAGAGATATGAAGCAGCTAAAGTAGAAAGAATAGTTGCAAGGAAGAGATTCAGAGTAATTTACAGGCGATCGCAACCATATCCACAGGATCTCGCCCTTCTCCCCACTCACATGTCACTTGATTGGCTACAAGTGGCTCTACGTAAAGCCAAACATGATGGAGAGACAATAAACGAGTGCGAGCGAGAGTTATCATCTGGATGTATGATGCATGTAAGTTTCTTACCTCTTGACGTAATTAAGTAATTATTTGTGGCAATATATACTATAAAATAGATGCATCTTCATTGTTTTAATGATGCTCTTTTGCAGTACAAAAAGTACACTGCATTATGGCCATATGGACAATATTTTCACGTGAAACGCATCGATTCAAAGAAAGTCACGTATGATTATGGAGTCATGGCTAACTTCACACAAGATAGCCGAGCAAGTGCTTTGCATACTAATCTTCTCTCCTCGCAGTTAGATTATTGTGGGACCATACGCGAAATCTATGAAATTGATTTCAGACGATTTAGTATTTTCATTCTTGATGTAAAATGGTTTAGAACTATTTACAATGGTTCTCATGCGATAGTGTGAAAAGACAGTAGCGGTTTCTTTGCAATAGACTCCACTAAACATTAGACCGATGAAAGTGAGACTTTTATTCTTCCCGAGCATTGTGAGCAGGTGCATACTAATGATTTAATTAATCGAAGCTTTCATTTTTAAAGATCCATTGGTACATATAGTTAAGCATAATTTCATATATATAATTGATGGCATTTGGCACCCATCTTCAATATAGGTGGTTTTTCATCTGGATCGTTCTGATCCAAGATGGCTATACATGATCCAAGTTGCACCACGAAGTATGCAAATTTTTGAAGATAGAGATGTGGATATGGAGATGCCACTACCAATGCCGGATCCAATTGATCTAGATGGATCTAGCGAAGAAGATGAAGATCACAATATGAGCCAAGAGGAAGGTGTGCATAATGACATCGTATGAGAGGAAGATGGAGATCATGATATTCAAGAAGAAGTTGACAATCATCAAGAATCACCACACTTTATTGAAGAAGATGATCAAGTTTTAGGTGAACATACGATGCTACAGTACGATGATGATATAGGAGATCAACTCGATATAGAGTTAGAGATAGACTTGTTTGGCGCGTTAGACTTGGCTCGGGATGAAGCCGTTGATGTAAATGCTCTTCATTGATTTTTTTCATCTCAAACTTGGACATAAATGTATAAGCTTCAAACTTGATGTACATGCTCTTGTACTTTTATTCTCTCAAAGGATCAAACATGTATCAAAAGGAAAAAAAATTTGTCATTGGCAAAAACTATCTTTAAAGGTCGGTATGTGAAAAAACACTCTCTGTAAAACATCGCTATAGAAAATTGTCTCAATGTTGCTATATAATGTGACCATTCACAAGTCTAGTAAGTGTCGCTATATAGCGACTCTCTTTAAAGGTCGCTATATAGCGACACTTATCTAAAGTCACTATATAGCGATACTTAACTAATCCCGCTTTGATTATCGATGATTAGTATCCCGCGCATGGTAAACGTCAGTGCTTAAGCGTCAAAATAAGACCCGTGTGTAGTAGTGGACGCACAAATTGTGCCCTCTTGTTTATATATTTATATATTTTATATATTTTCTAATAGAGAAGGTTTTACTTGACGTTGAGAGGAGAGTTAGGTTCTAGGCAAAGAAGGGCTCCAATTGGCGAAGAGAGAGAAGGGAGGGTGGGTCCCTAGCCCTTAGTGAAATAACCAATTATGCAGCAACTGGCTTCTTTAGGACAATTGCTTTCGTTTGCCGCCTTTTTTGTCACAACGATGTGCAGGTTCCACTTGGCGCTGAGAGGAGAGCCAGGTTCTGGTCCTAGCCCTTGGTGACTTAACCAATTATGCAGCAACCGGCTTGTTTAGGACAAGTGCTTTCGTTTGCCGTCTTTTTTGTCACAACGACGTGTAGGTTGCCGGCTGGCCGCTCGCATCCTGATTCCTTGAGGTCTCTAAGTCATGCCTGTCCTAACTTCCTATAATTAACAACCTATCATACTCTGATCTGAACTCAAATCTGCTCCCCCTTGCAAAGATTGCCATTCTTCCACGTGCAGGTCTCAACACGTACATAGTACACAACCGGCCATGCTCTCAAACAGACTCGCTCTAATGTTGTTAGCTGCTCTCTTCTGTAGCTGCCTTCTTCTTCCTCACCTCGGATATGGAGCTCCCATCCGGTCACCCGACCTCAGAAAGTGTCATCACGCAATCGCTAATTCAGTCGTGCCCCCCGGCGTCACACTCACCTTCGAGTGTTGCCTGTCCTTGCCCAAAAGGATCGTCAGATTCTCTTCCAAGCGATACCCAGCGGTGGAAAGGATCAGAAGGCCCGCGCACAATGCAGACCAGGACTATATCAACAAGTACAACAAAGCGTATGAGCTCATGAAATCCCTTCCGTCTCATGATCCGAGGAGCCTCGCTAGGCAAGCTGATATACACTGTGCGTTTTGTAATGGAGCCTATACACAACGAGGAAGCAACACTCCACTTCAAGTACACTTCTCATGGCTCTTCTTGACCTGGCATCGTTGGTATCTCTATTTTCACGAACGTATCCTGGCAAGCCTCATTGGAGACCCCAGTTTTTCTCTCTTGTTCTGGAATTGGGACAACCAGGAACAAGGAAACATGATGCCTTCCATGTTCGCTAAGAATGGAACCGTGCTCTACAATTCCAAACGAAACCCAAGTCACCTTCCTCCTGCGCTGGTGCGACTCAATGCTCTCTCCAATGCTACGAATAACTCAGAGATCATCAACGAGAATCTGAATGCCATGTATCAGTCCGTGGTAACCGCGACAACAGCGGAGCTTTTCCTGGGAGGAGCCTACAGGTACGACATATTGTGTTAATATGCCCGCTACGCAACGGTTTAGGTCATACTCAGCTGGCGATCCGTCATACTCTGACAGCAGGCTCCTCCATTTTCTAGGGCTCGAAGTTGCAGGATTTAGTAGAAATTGAACGTATATTCGAGCGAGCAGACCCCTAATTATTAGCTGCAGTAGTGGAGTGTTATGCTTATTCAGTCATACACAGGCCTCATCTAATCGATCCATTGTTTCTGTGTAGGGTCGGTACCAACACCATCAACTCAACGGTATTGCACGCGCCTCTGGGTGGAAGTTTGGAGAACAGCGTGCACAATGCTATCCACTTCTGGACGGGCGACCCTCGACAGCCCCTCTTCGAGGACATGGGGGTGTTCACCACCGCAGCCCGCGATCCCATATTTTTCGCTCATCATAGCAACGTCGACAGGCTGTGGGAGGTTTGGAGAGAACTTCCGGGTGGACGGCGCAAAGACCACACCGACCCGGATTTTCTCGACGCAGAATTCGTGTTCTATGACGAGAAGGCGAACCTGGTGAAAGTAAAGGCCGGAGACGCTTTGAACTCCAAAAAGCTTGGCATAAGGTACAAGAAAGTGAAGGCCGACGAGCTCTGGATAAATTACCAGCCACAGCCAGCCTCCAGCAACACCATCCAGACCTCGAAGTCGGAAGTGAAGGAGATAGGTCCTGCATCGGAGAACCAGGCGAGCATAAAGCTGGGGAAGAGGCTGATTGCAATGGTGAGCCGACCTCCAGCGCCATCAGCTAAGGAGTTGAAAGTCCAGGGGGTGAAGAGTGCGCAGGAAATGGCGGAAGTTTTGGTGCTACAAGGGGTGGAGATACCGAGGGAAACCTTTGTTCAGCTGAGGGTGTTCATCAATCTGCCGGATGCGGAAGAGGATACAAGCACCAGCGGTGCAGAATACGTGGGATCCTTCAACGTTGTTCCCGACGTGGGTAACTCCGAGCAGTTGTTTGCAAATGTGAAGCTGGAGATTGGCGATAACATCAAGAGAATCGGACTGGAGAAGGAGCAGAAGGTGGTGATCACCATTGTGGTGAAAGCCCATAATAACCAGCATGTGGACGTCAGGGTGCAGGGTATGGAGATCGAGCACCAATAACAAGTGTGCATGTATGCACGGGAGCACTAGCTCCGGTTAGTGAGTTCCGCGGGTTTCTATATACCTGCAAGATTCATTAGGTTATGTAGTTCTAATCAAATTGATCAGAGAATAAAGTTTTTGGTTTGAGGGCTAGTGGAATTTTTGGTTTGAGGACTACAAGAATGGAATCGATGCTTTAAAAATCTAGTGAATCTGAATCCTAGAATCTTAAAGGACAGAAACAGATAAATAAAACTAGATCCGGGCAGGTAGCTCTATTGAGAGAGAATATGTTTTATTTGAATTATGTAATTTTAGCATACAACCACACATTTTGTTTTTAGAAACTTGATTAGCACATAGCAATTTGAATTTGGCACATAGCAATCTGTATTCAACACATAGCACTTTACGCTCTGCACATAGTACTTTGCATTAATTAGCATATAAGCACACACTTATGTGGGGGGAGAGTTACCACACTTCCTCACCAAAATTATAAGACCAAGGAATGTTTCCTTTTGTGGGTCCATTTCAATTTACATTTGGCACAAAGCACTTTAAATTTTGCACATAGCATTTTAATCTGTCATATAGCACTTTGCATTTGGCTTAAAGTACTTTGCATCTAGCACATAACCACACATTTTTGTGGGGGAAGAGTTGGTACATTTCCTCTCCAAAAATTATAAGACCAAGGAACATGCCCTTCCTTGGGTTCATATCGATCTATATCTAGCACATAGGAATTTGCATATAGCACGTAGCAATTTGAGGCACTTTGCATTTGGTACATAGCACTTTGCACTTGTCGAAGACTTCTTCAGAATTTGTCTTCTTATTCATTTGAAATTGCATTTGGCACAAAGCACTTTTAATTTCGCACATAGCATTTAGAATCTGGCATATAGCACTTTTGCATTTAGCTTATAGTACTTTGCATTTAGCACATAACCACACATTTGTGCGAGGGGAGAGGTAGCACACTTCCTCTCCAAAAATTATAAGAACAAGGAACGTGCCCTTCCTTGGGTTCATATCGATCTATATCTAGCACATAGGAATTTGCATATAGCACATTGCAATTTGAGTTTAGCATAAAGCACTTTGCATTTGGTACATAGCACTTTGCACTTACTAAATACTTCTTCAGAATTCGTCTTCTTATTCATTTGAATTTGCATTTGGCACAAAGCACTTTTAATTTTGCACATAGCATTTTGAATCTGGCATATAGCACTTTGCATTTGGCTTTATAGTACTTTGCATTTAGCACATAACCACACATTTGTGTGGGGGGAGAGTTGGCACACTTCCTCTTCAAAAATTATAAGACTAAGGAATGTGTCCGTCCTTAGGTTCATATCGATTTGTATCTAGCACATAGCAATTTGCATATAGCACTTAGCACTTTGCATTTAGCACATAGCATTTTGCATTTGGTTCATATCACTTTGCACTTGTTTGTGGACACTTCTACAGAATTCGTATTTTTTTATTCATTTCAATTTGAATTTTCCACAAAGCAATGTTAATTTTCTTTCCTCACTAATACGATTGGATCCATTCGAAATTACCTAATGCAATGAACTTCATCCTCGCTTCATGTATGACAAATCAAGCCAACTGTCCTTGGACAAGTGATCAATTTTTTGTAATCAATCTCTTGCTTTCCTTGCAAATGCTCTAGCTAAAGGAAGAGGAAGAGCCACTGACATACTCTTTCCTACAGCTCCTGTACCATGGCTTGGAAAGATGGGCTCCCTGCAATTTTCTCAGGCATGACATAGAGCAGTTTGCACGATATTGGGCTTGCCTTCCTGGTGGATATGACAAAATAGAAGGGGTAAATTTTGATGAGGCAACTAGTCTTGTAGAGGAGCAAAGAAGAGACAATGGTGAAGTAGCTTGCTTGCCTGAGCTCATGAAGCACCACCATGGCTTGCAATGGGTTTATTGAGAGCTTAGGAACCTCGCTGGGATGCTGCTTTTCTAGAAGTGCAACCACTTGATTTTGTATGAGAGCTTACCTAAGCTCGCGAAGCATCACCATTGCAATGGGTCTTGGTGAGAGCTTAGGAACGTCGCGGGAATACTAAACTTTTCCAGAGTTGGAAAGTATATAGAGCCTTGAAATGAGTGATGTATTGGTGACAGGAATCATACCTCCATCGTTGGGTGGTAACTTTAAGAACCTAGCGTATCTTCATCTTTCAAACAATAGACTCTTTAGAACTCTGCCACCTGCTTTGGCAAACTCTTCGATCTTCAATGGCTCAAGATGGAAAATAGCTCTCTGAGTGGACAGATTCCACCTAAATTTTCTTCATTTATTCAACTTCATACGCTTTCCTTGCATAAAAACAATCTAAGCGAAAGACTTCCAGACAATTTCGCCAGTGGTAATTTAACCGTTTTGGATCTGGGGCACAATAATTTTAGTGGGATGTTGCCTGACTCTTGGTCTCAGGTCCATAATCTTAGAGCGCTTCTGCTAGGCCACAATCAGCTCAAAGTTCCCCTGCCACCCTCGATATGAAACCTACCCCAGCTTCAATTGATTGATTTCACTACAAGGCATAGGCCCTTTTCCGATGAAAATACCGATGCTTTTTACATTAAATTTTTTTCTTAAACGGGCGCAAACGTTGTTATTAAAGTCGTTTAAAGCATCAGAAAAGAATGGTCGCTATATAGTGACACTGATAATCGTCACTATATAGCGACATTGATAATCGTCGCTATATAGCGACACTGGTAAATGTCGCTATATAGCGACGATTAACAGAACTTTAAAAAAAGCATTAGTGGGGCTAAACAGGGCCATAGCAAGCCCTATTTTGTCCCACTAATGTTTTTTTTTTGGTAATTACACAAAAAAGTTTTTTATTACAAAATTTCCCTTGCGAAAAGGGTGATATAAAATCGCTCAAATGAAATGATGTCGAACATATACGACATTATTTGTTACAAAATTATTCTTTCTAAAAGGGTGATACAAAATCGCTCAAACAAGCAGATATACAAAATGACATACATGGCGAAGTATATGCAAACTACTACTACTACTACTCATTCAAATCATCCTCATCCTCTTGGTCCTCGTCCTCATCTTGTTGGCTTGTTCCTTGATCCTCATGAGCTGCGCCTTCTCCCTGACCCTTGTCACATGCATCTGATCCCTGGTCCTGGTGATCGCTCGCCTCCGGTGATGGGATGCTCGAGCTTTGACCCTAAGAGTGAACCATATAAATTAAAAATTAGATTGGAACTTAAAGAATAAAACAATTTAAAAAGTAAGATTACAAGTAGGAGTAAACTTATACCGTCCGAGTAGCCACCTCAGCCCAATCAACCGTCGCTCCCATTGCCTCTTGCTTAATAAACCACGGCCTTGTTCCTATGCGAAATGCATGTCGCGTCTCTGCATCTGTAGGAAAACAACCCATCACAGCTTGCTGTGGATTCAATTTATGAGAGTTAGAGTTAGATAAAGTGCATGTAATATGTAGTAAAGAAATAGAACAATACATTAAATTAGAAGAAGTAGACTTACCACGGTTGCCTCGAACGTCAACCGTCTGCGTGCACCAAAGTGCGAAGTACCTATGGTGTCCAGCCGTCTCCTTGCAACCCTCCTCTAACCCTCGAACATTTTGGGATGGTCCCTATTCTGCTTCTTGAAGAACTTCCAATCAGCTTTGTCTGCCCAGCTGGTTTAGCCATCCCCTTTGCGATGGAAGTAGGCAAGGTTGATCTATGATGCTTCAAGACCAAACCCATGCACTCTCGCATATAATTCTCATTAAACTCCCAATTTGGTGGGTTAGAGTATTTTTGTTTAAATTCATCGATGACCGCCTGCTTCTTTTAGTGATCTGGATACCACCAATCGGTAGCAATGCCACTCTTGAAGTGATGGCTCATCAACCGCCTCATGGTGGCTATCATTGCTTTGCCCTTTCTATCTTCTATTATTTCTTCGACAGTCGTGATTTGATAGGAGAGGTCCTTGTCTGGGTAAGGAGGATTGATGGTAGTGGCAGAGTCAAAGTGAAAGGAAGCTGTGCGAGCACTTCCGGAGCGAGGAGTAGCAGTGGGAGTAGGAGAGGGCAAGGGACCTGACTGAAACTGTGTCTCAAGACCAAATGGAGACCTGTAGGGATGTGAGTGTGCTGACTCGTCTACATCTCCCGAGTCAGCACAACATAAGCAGCCCCTCCTACTTTTCCTTCCCTTATGATAGGCACGCACAGGTGATGACCCCTCGGTCGAAGGGGCACGAGGGGACGGTTGGGCAGTAGGTCCAGCCGTTGGTGTAGGAGAGGGAATGGTTGAGATCCTCTGAGATAGCAGAGAGAAGAATCTCATTGCCTTCTCATTGGTCATCTGTGCTACAAACTCGTCAGGACTCCTGACAAAGCCATGTGCTACTATCAAAGGAGTTCCGCGAGGGGTAGTCGCAGTGCTATGTCCGAGAGGAGTCAGACCAGGGGTGGTCGCAGTGCTAGGCCCAAGAGGAGTCGGACCAGAGGTAGTCACAGTGCCACGTCCGAGAGGAGTCGGGGGGTAGTCCCCTTAGGTGTCACCTGAGAGGAATCAAAGTCCTTTGAAGCATAGAGATCGTGATGTCTCCTCCTGCAAGGCTGTCCATACTCGTCAGACGTGCGACGTGATCTCATGTCTAACATAGACACAAACACAAAAACAAAAAACATGAGAGAAGGAAAAGAGGGAAAAGAGGGAGGGAAAGTGAAAAAGAGATTAAAAGAGGGAGACATATGCTCATGCTTATGCTTATGCATGAGCATGAGAGAAAGAAACATATGCTTATGCTTATGCATGAGCATAAGAGCATGATCATGAAAGAGGGGAAAGAGGGGGGAAAAGAGGGAGGAAAAGAGGAAGAAGAGGGAAAGGAAAAGAGATTGGAAGGGGGGGAAAGAGAGAAGAAGACGGAAAGGAAAGAGGGAAAAAGAGACATATGCTCATGCATAAGCATAAGAGAATGAGACATATGCTCATGCTTATGCTTATGCATGAGAATAAGAGAATGAGACATATGCTCATGCTTATGCTTATGCTTATGCATGAGCATGAAAGAGGGGAAAGAGGGGGGAAAAGAGGCAGAAAAAGAGGAAGAAGAGGGAAAGGAAAAGAGATTGGAAGGGGGGGAAAGAGAGAAGAAGAGGGAAAGGAGAGAGGGAAAAAGAGACATATGCTCATGCATAAGCATAAGCATAAGCATAAGCATAAGAGAATGAAACATAAGCATAAGCATGAGCATATGTCTCCTTCTCTTATGCTTATGCATAAGCATAAGAGAAGGAGACATATGCTCATGCATAAGCATAAGCATGAGCATATGTCTCCTTCTCTTATGCTTATGCATAAGCATAAGAGAAGGAGACATATGCTCATGCTTATGCTTGTGCTTATGCATGAGCATAAGAGCATGAGCATGAAAGAGGGGGAAGAGATTGGAAGAAGGGAAAGCGGGGGGGAAAGAGAGAAGAAGAGGGAAAGGAAAGAGGGAAAAAGAGACATATGCTCATGCATAAGCATGTGTCTCTTATGCTCATGCATAAGCATAAGCATGAGCATATGTCTCCTTCTCTTATGCTTATGCTCATGCTTGTGCATAAGAGAAAGAGACATATGCTCATGCTTATGCTTATGCTTATGCATGAGCATGAAAGAGGGGAAAGAGTTCAGGGGGGTCACTATGTATAAACCATCTATACCACGTGCATTCAAGGCCTATTTCTAAAATCCCTTATTTGTAAATTTTTCATTAATAAAATGTACCCCTTTTCTATACAAATCTGTAAATTTTTCTCAAAACTATTTTAAATAGTCCCTTATGTATATTTATTTTTGTAAATTTTAGAAATAAAAAATGTCCTTTTGTTGAACTCACATGATAGGGTTACATATGATGAGTGACCCCCCCGAGGGAAAGAGGGGGGAAAAGAGGGGAAAAGAGGAAGAAGAGGGAAAGGAAAAGAGGGAAAAAGAGATTGAAAGAGGGGGAAAAAGAAGAGGGGAAAAGAGGGTGAAAGAGGGGAAAAAGAAGAGGGAAAAAGAAGAGACGGAAGAGGAGAGAAGAGGGAAAGAAGAGGGAAGAGAGGGTTCGTACACCCATCACTGCAGCTAGTGCATAAGGCGCTAGCTATAGGTCAATGCAAATAACAAAAATAACAAAAGGAAAAAAGAGGAAGCTCTTTCTTACTTGGAATAGTACATCCCGCTCGGTGTTTTGTAGACTGGCCCTACAAAAGAGAGGAAACATACAATTTCAAATAACTAGTTAGAGGAAAGAGGAGTTTAAAGAAGCAACTTCTCAAAGAGATTGGATTGAGGAGACAAGGAGAAAGCAAAGGAAGAGAAATACAAAAAAGACTAGAAGAGGTGAGTCTTCTTTCTTTCACAAAATCTCGTTTTTTGGCTTCAATCCTTTGAAATCAAGCATAAAAACTAGCACATAGCCTTAGCAATATAAGGAGAAACATGCTTCAACACTCATGAAATGAAATCTCACAAAAAAAGAACCTACATTGTTCAAAGAGACTCACCTTCTTGAAAAACTTATTTTCAAGAAAAAAAAGAGGGAGCACAAGTGTTAAGAGAGGGGTGAGTAGTGGTGAGGAGTGGAGAATAGAGTGGGAGGTCATCGGAAATAGGTGGGAGGAGAGATTGTAGCTTACAATAGATATTGCTAAAGAAAGCGTCGCGCATCGCGAGGTTTGGGTTTTAACCCACAACGTCGCTATATAGCAATGCTGGTCAGTCGCTATATAGTGATGCTTTTAATTAAAAGCGTCGCTATATAGCGATAGAACAGAGCAAGTCATCGCTATATAGCAACAAAACAGGTCAAAACATCGCTATATAGTGATGTTCATGACACTTTATGTTTAAAGTTAAAAAAGCAGCTCATAGATGCTATTTTATAACTGTTAAGATATTTCCTTACAACTTATGTTGTGATTTTATAAGTGTAGATGGAAGGGACGATTGGAAGCTCGTCCAATGATGCGCCAATGCACGAGAGCACAAAGTGGCTTACGGAGAGGTTATATTGTCATTGCACTCATTGCAAGTGAGAAGTATGACATCAATGTCATATTATCATGCGCCACTTGCGGATGTATGGGGAGGAGCCTGAACCAGTACCCACCGTTGGTGTTGCACGTGTTGATGGATTATCGGTAAGTCAAAGCTATTTAAGTTCGCGGTTAATATTGGATACCATTGTGGTACGAAACCTTGAGACAAGATCTTATATTTACACGAAATCTTAAAATAGGATGAGGAGGCTGATGAGGATATGCATATACCTTCACACTTTGAGCAAGACTATAGTCTCTCGGATGATGACGACGGTATGGTTGACATGATGGATTCTATTTCTAGGGGCACTACATCCCGTGTACACGTGATGTCAGAGTCTGAGTTCAAAATGCAAGAGTTGCAATCAACACAATTGTACGAGGGTGCTAGGATGTCTAAACTACGTGCTTGTCTCTCAATCTTGAATCTGCACGTAAAGTATGGGTGGTCGGATACAAGTATCTCGGCCTTAATGAGGTTAGCTCTTGCATTAATTTGACTCATTATTTGGATATTGTTTGTTTTGAGAATCATCATGTATGGATCAGTGTACTGAATCATCATTATTCGAAGCCTATGTATGTTTGAATTGTGCTAGGTTGCTCCAGAAGATGTTGCCTGCACCAAATACCATGCCCGCATCAAGAGATGAAGCGGAAAAGATGCTAACAATAGTGGGTATGGATTATGATACCATCCATGCTTGCCGTAATGATTGTATTCTCTTTCGTCATGAGCATGGAGGTTTGGCTAGTTGTCCGAAGTGTGGGGAACAATGATATAGAGATGACTTGCAAGGTGAAAGTTTTCTATAGTTCATCATGTGGCTAGGAAGCTTTTCAGGAGCCTCACCTAATCTTCAAGATGCCATCTTTTGGGAGTTATATAACATTTTGGGGCACCCTCCCACTCCTCAAGAGTTATACACATACATGACGGGTACTCAAAACACCCCCTAAGAGTCAGCAGTACAAACTCCAAACCTCCCCATACCCACACCAGCTGAGATTACTCCTATGGAGTCGAAACAGCCCAGCAGGTGACAAAGTTGCCAGCCTTCTCCTTGATCATCAGGAGTCCCTTCTCCCCTATGGTCTGGAGTCCCTTCTCCTCGATCATCAGCACTCCCTTCTGCACTATAGTGTTTTGGAGTCCCTTCTCCACTGCCATCAGGAGGCCCTTCTACCTCGCAGAGCCGCTAGCATACTCCGATGCGATCGGGAGTCCCTTCTCCAGAGATGAGTGGCCAGCATACTAGCTCGTCATGATAGGGCAACAGGCGTAGTGCCAGGGAGAGCTCTGGGGATGCATATCATAGTGCTTTGTGAGGTGTAATGGTGGGGCCCAGGATGATTAAAATGATGCAGACGTGCCAAAGGATGATGGTACAATCTTCTATGACATCACTCAGAGAGGAGGCATCTTGATGGATGCACGGGGAAAGGACATCAAGGCCTTCCTGCACTCTGTAGTTGCGAACAACTACAAAGATTGCTTTATTTCATGCAAATAGCATCCAAAAAGGTTGGCCAATGAGACCATCAATGATGTACGCTCTAGGTATCCCAATCCCCCCAATGTTGAGTTCACAGCAGATAAATGGGCAAAGTCAAAGATTGTTGTTATACTTGGCAATAAAAGATCTTCGCTTAAGAGGCATGCACTATCTGAGATTGCCAGGAGAGAGGGAGGTCAACCACCAAGGTGCCAGCTCCACACTGCTCATAAAAGTCTGAGTGGAAGAAAGCCATTCTACAACATGTGGAGGCACGAAGGATCCAAATGGAGCAATATCAAAACGTGCATTTTGGAGTAGGGGGTGTTGAATCATGGGAAGCCCAATTTGTAAGTATTAATCTTAGTGTTTGTGGTTTATTCGGAGGTTGTCTCTTTGTACTAACCCCTCCGCAAATTGTGTCATCTTGCAACTTCATATCATGGTCAAGTACCCTACTCTTGTCAAGACATCCTACCATCGTGGACATTGCAGAGGACACACATGGATGCACTTCTATGATGAGGGGTTGATTACTGAGGAGCAATATATCTAAGATACTAGAGCACCCCCAAGGTATTTAAAAGTACTTAAATAATGTCAATATTGTAAATAAAGATTTGATTTTTCATAGATTTATACATGTCCCTCGTTTATAGGCCCCTGGGGATATTTGAGAGTGCTCTCAATGGAAGCATAACAGAAGAGGGAAAGAGAGAAATAGAGAGCCACACAAGTTTTTGGTGGGTGCAAAACACCCTAATCTTCTTTTTCATTCATTTACATATGTGTTTGAGTATTGTACATAACCGAGGTAAAGGCACAGTGACCTTTAACCCCCACAACCTCCCACTTAAAGGACAATGTGCCTTTAAGGAAGAACAACTAGTGAGCATACTATCCAATGCCCATCAATACATGACAATACTCAAACCACTGACTAGGTAGACTCTTCATCAACATATCTGTAGGGTGATCATCTGTATGAACCTTGACAAGCTCTATGTGCTTGTCCTCAAGTACCTCCCTGATGAAATGGTACGTGACCTCAATGTGTTTAGTCTTTGCATGAAAGACCGGATTCCGTGCTAGGTGAATAGCACTCATGGAATCACTATGCAATGTTGGTATACCTATATGAATCCCCAAATATCTCACTAGCCAATCAAACCATATAGCCTCCTTGCAACCCTCTGTGGCTGCAACATACTCATCCTCTGTGGTAGACAAAGCAACACACTTCCTGTGTGCGAGACATCCACGACACTCCACCACCTGTAAAAGTGAACACATAACCAGAAGTGGATCTCCTACTATCCACATGCCCTGCATAGTCTGAATTTGTGTACCCAAGTACACGCATGTCTCCTCTGCCAAAGCAGATGCACATCTCCTTAGTACCCTTCATGTATCTCATGATGCACTTAATTGCCTCCCAATGCCTCTTTCCAAGATTAGCCATATACCAGCTAACAACTCCCACTACAAATGCAATGTCTGGTCTAGCAGCTATCATAGCATACATAAGACTCCCAACCACTAATGCATAAGGAACCTTGGCCATAATGGCCCTCCCTTCATCTGATTTGGGACTATCTGTATGACTTAGTTTCACATATGGAGGCACTGGAGTACTCAGTGCCTTCCCTCCATTCATATTGAAACACTGCAATACTTTTGTAACATACTCCTTTTGTGAAAGCCGGAGTTTCCTACTCCAATCACATGTGATGCACATACCAAGAATATGACCTGCAAGTCCCAAATCCTTCATATCAAAGGCCTCATGCAACTTGGTCTTTAATGCGTCTAGCTCATAAGTATTCTTGCTAGCCAATAGGATATCATCCACATATAGTGCCAGGAGTATCAAGCTATTATCCTTAGCCCTTATAGTGTAGAGGCAGTGATCAATTTCACTCCTTCTAAAACCCTAGGATTGAATGAAAGCATCAAACTTCCGATACCATTCTCTAGGAGCTTGCTTAAGACTATAGAGTCTCTTCTTCAGCTTGCAAACTAAATGCTCTTTGCCCTTTTCTTCAAAGCCTTCCGGTTGCACCATGTAAATTTCCTCATGTAGATCCCCATGCAAGAAAGCTGTCTTGACATCCATCTGCATAAGCTCCATATCCTCTGCTGCCACTAGTCCACGCATGCATCTAAGTGTGGTCATCTTCACAACCGGAGAGAATATCTCATCAAAGTCCACATGTGTCCTCTTTCTTGAACCCTTTAGCAACCAAATGGTCCTTGTCCTAGGCACATCATTACTTGTGACCTTCATCTTGTAGACCCATTTACATGGCAATGCTTTCTTTCCATGTGGCAAAGAAACCAAGTCCCAAGTCTTATTCCTCATAAGTGAACTCATCTTTGATTGCATAGCATACTCCCACTTGCATTCATCCTCGCGCATGATAGCCTCTCTATAGCAAGAAGGCTCCTCTCAATCAGTAAGCGTCACATAGTCTACTCCTGGAACAAACTTATCAAGCGGTCTAGACACTCTAGATGATCTTCTCAAAGGCATTTCAGCTTGCTGTCCCACCGGCATATCAGCCACATTTGGCTCATCATTTCGACCAATAGATGATCTATGAAAATAGTGGGAGAGAAGAAAGTAGTCTCACTTGCGGCTTTCTCACATACACAATGGGGGAATACACACAAAGATGGAGGCTGAAAACAGTTTTCCTCTTCTTAGTTGTGAAAGCCAAAAGAACTCTAGTACAAAGAAATAGAAGAAGCCTATATGTGGGTCTCAAACCAAACTCAGCTAACTAAGGTGGCATACTAACTGAGCCACGAACTAGAGTACATAAGGATAGCTGTCATCAAGCTATTATTCATGGGCAGTGTACCAACCGCATCTGTAGCTAACAAGTCGGTGATATAAATGCACAATGGTCACCCTGGCATATCACGAGTGGAGCTCGATATCTCAACACTCCCCCTTGAGCTCAATCCCAATTCCTGCACACCAAGCAGGTCTTTGAACTTGTGCAACTTCTCTGTGCCCAATGCCTTCGTGAATATGTCAGCTACCTGATCCTCTGTGCTGACATAAACTAGATCAATAAGGCCTAGTAAAACCTTCTCCCACACATAGTGATAATGTATCTCAATGTGCTTTGTTCTAGCATGATAGACTGGGTTATTTGCCAAGTGTATACTGCTCATGTTATCATAATAAATGACAACTGGCCCATCTGATGCATATCATAAAGTAGCTTATGCAATCAAGCTACCTCACATGCATCCATTGCTGCACCCCTCCTGTACTCAGCCTCTGTGCTCGACAAGGCAACTGTAGGCTGTTTCTTACTGGTCCACGTGACTGCAGCACTCACAAAAGAGAATACATATCCACTGGTAGATTGTCTATCAGAAATACTACCAGCCCAATCTGCATCAGTGTATCCATGCCACTGTATCTGAACCCCAGCCTCATAAAATAGTCCATACTGCAATGTGGACTTCACATACCTCAATATTTGTCTAGCCGCATCCAAGTGTGGTTTCCTTAGAGCCTGCATAAACTGACTCACCAATCCAACAGCATAGCTCAAATCTGGCCTGGTAATAGTCATATAAATCAAACTTCCTACTATGCGCCTATACATAGTAGGGTCTTTCCAAAGCTCACCTGCATCTATGCTCAGCTTCACATTCTGCTCCAAAGGAATTAAAATAGGCTTACAGCCTGTCATCCCATATTTGGACAGTATGTCCAATCCCAAATCCTTCATCTCAAACTTTTGCTTCAATAGCATTTTTACATGAAGGATATCTTCATCACTATCACCTGTGATGATCAAATCATCAACATAAATGACAAGCAGCATAATACCTTTCTCTATTTCTCTCACATAAAGTGAGAAATCTGCCTTGGAAATCTGAAAGCCAATAGTGACAAGATACTGTCCTATCTTGTTAGACCATGCTCTAGGTGCTTGCTTAAAGCCATACAAGGCTCTCTTCAATTTGCAAACAAACTCAGGGTGATTAGCATGAACATAACCTGGTGGCTACTCCATAAAGACCTCTTCTTGCAAATCACCATGCAAGAAAGCATTCTTTACATCCATCTGATGTTAAGACCATCCCTTTGATGTAGCCATAGCAATGACTGCTCTTATGGTTGCCATCCTTGCAACTGGCCTGAATGTTTCTTCATAATCAATGCCATATGTCTATGCATACCCCTTGACAACTAATCTTGCCTTGTATTTGTTCACTGAACCATCTGCATTGTGCTTCACCTTATAAACCTACTTATAGCCAATGGCATTCTTGTCTTTAGGTAAAGGCACCAATTCCCATGTAGCATTTGCTTCCAAGGCATCCATTTCTTCATCCATGGCTTTCTCCCATTTTTCTTTTCCCATGGCTTCCTCAAAAGAAGTGGGTTCGGGTTCCTGTATCACTTTGACCATATAAGCATAGTGAGTGGCTGTCCCGGGGGATTCATAGGGGGAAACTTATGATATCACGTGAGTGTACAATAGGGGGTTTTTTGAGGGTTTTTTTGAAATGAGGCATAAGCTTATACATTAGGGGTGGGGGCCCTTTTTTTTTCCCCAATATTGAATTTAAGCTAGGGGGACCATGTCATATTTAAGAAGGGGGGACATAATATAGGTTACCTTGGGTAACTAGTCCAAACAAGTTTGATTTTGTGTATGGTTTTAAATAGTCATAGGGAAAGTAACCTAAATTTGCTTATTGTGTAATCTAAATGCTTGAGAAAGAATGTAGATTTAAGGAAAGGGGAAGACATAATGGAATTTTGGTGCTATCTTATAAGCTTAAATAGGGGTGTTTTATCATCCTACGTGGATCTTAAATAGGGGGTTTTCTTGAAGTTCATGCACGCAGGTGACGTCCCCCTTTAATCAAGAGTGAATCCCCCGGGGTGGCTGTAAATCCATCATATTTCAGCCTATCCACAGGATACCTAGCTCTAGTAGACTTGTGCAAAGTAGGCTCACTTCCAGGTGCTCTCAAAACATCCCTGGTCTTCCTTACTCCATGTGTAACAACAGAAGGAATACCCAACTCATCATCAATGCTCTGTTCTGAGCCACTGGATTCACCATCCACATAAGAGTGACCTGCATTCACATCAAACATGGGCTGATCTACCTTCTCTTTTCCTTTTCGTGATACCTGCATACCACTATCCGCATTGCTTTGAGGAGATTCTCCTGATCTCATTCTGCCTATCCATGGTGAAGTATGTGGACCACTACTAGAGGACACTGCAGATCCACTAATATTTTGTGATTACTGCTGTGAATTCTATGCAGCATTACCATTTTGTGCATCTGCATCATCAATCACATTTACTGGTTCATAGCAGCTGCTCATCTCATAAAAAACAACATCTCTGCTCACTGTAAACTTACGAGTAGAAGGGTTATAGCATATATATCCTTTCTGCTGCAGAGAATAACCAATAAAGGTGTACTTCTCAGCTTTTGGATCCAACTTGGACCTCAACTCATCTGGCACATGAACATAGGCAATGCAACCAAAAATTTTCAAATGAGAAATATCTGGTTTCCTACAAGTATACATCTCCTCTGGCATCATGCCATGTATTGCTGCAGTGGGAGTCCTATTTATTATGTAAACTGTTGTAGCAACTGCTTCAGCCCAATAATAATCTAGTAGGTCTTTTTCATTTAGCATGGCCCGAGATACCTCTCCAATATGCTTGTTTTTCCTTTCTGCAAGTCCATTTTGCTGTGGGGTATGACTGCATGTATATTGCTACTTTATGCCATGCTCTTCCAGGAACCCTGTAAACTCATTTAAGAGGTACTCTCCCCCTCCATCTGACCTTAGGCATTTTATTTGTAGGCCTGTTTCTTTTTCAACCATAGCTTTAAAAGCTTCGAAATGCCCAAACACTTCACTTTTCTTTTTCATAAAATACATCCAAACTTTTCTGCTGTAGTCATCAATAAAAGTGACAAAATAATGACAGCCTCCAATAGATGCAGCTTTAGTTGTCCACACATCAGAGTGGATTAATTCCAATGGCTTCTTACTCTCTTGAACATGTCTAGGAAATGGTCTCCTTGCTTGTTTTCCAACTTGACATGCTTCACATACCTTATGCATTTCTACAACCTTGAATTTAGGCAATCCTGCAACAATATTTTGGGCCTGCATTGATTTAAGTCATTGTACATTAACATGACCAATGCGTTTATGCTAGATATCAATATTTGCAACTACATCGGTCCCATGTGCAAACATTGCTATACTCAATTCAGGCATGTCCACATCCAATGTAAACATCTTGCCCTTCTTCTTTCCTTTTGCTATCAAGCGACCGTTATTTTTCATATCCTCAACAAAGCATCCATGAGGATTAAATCTGACCTGCAAGCCCTACTCAACCATTTGACCAACAGAAACCAGGTTCTTGGTGATATTCGGGACATGAAATACATCATACAGGTATTTCTTTTTCCCGTCCTGGATGGACAAAGGAATTTTACCAATCTGCACAATAGGATGTGCAGTATCATCACCAGTCTCCACAAATCCTAGTCTTTCCATTTTCCTTGTATCCTGCATCCATTCTGCATGACCTGTCATGTGGTTTGATGCACCTGAGTCAACATACCACACATCATTACTTTCTTTTGCACTTGTCACAGAATTGGTCATGTGCTGCACCATAAACAAATGCTCATTTCTGTCATCACCCTGTCTACTAGAGGATGCATAATTGCCTTGCTGCAATTTTCCATTCATAATGTCATTCTGCTTTTTGTAGTAGTCTTTAGCCATATGACCCATTTTACCACAATAGTAGCATTTGACATTGCTGTTTGCATTTTGGCCTCTCTGCCATCCACCACAACCTCTTTGGCTCCCCCTGCCTCTAGAGTTACCACGCCCTCCTCCAAAGGACTAGTTTTCTTGAGTTTGTTGCATATTCTTATTTCTACCACGGCCTCCAGATCGGCCTCCTCTACCTCTACCTCTACTTCTTCCTACATTACCTCTACTTCTTCCTACATTTGAGTAGAAGATAGTTTCTTTTGAAGTTCCTCCTGAAGAAGATGCACCACCATTTCTTTGCTCTTCAGAAATTAGAAGAGCAAAAAACTCCTCAAAATTAGGAAATTTTTCACGGATGGCAATGGATGTCCAGAACTGTGCATAATCCTTTCCTAGACCATTCAAGGTCATAGAAACTAAATCATCATCTTCCACTGGCAACCCAATGGAAGCAAGTGCATCTGCAATTTTCTTCACCTTCAGTTGACAGTATGAGCACCACATGGCACCCATGTTAGTGTGGGATATTTTTCCATAATTGTCTCACCTGCAGTCTTATAATTGGCCATAGTAACAATATTGCTACCACCAATCTTAGCAATTGCTCTTTCATATACTTTATGAATGTATAGTTAGATCTTTTCTTTTAGAAAAGTATCAATTTGTTCCCTTTGGGGTAATGCACATGAGTACATCCATATGTTATATTAAAATCTAGAGTCTTATTCCTAACACATTCTACCATTGCTTTTTTACTTTTCGAGATGGACCATTCTCATTTTATTATAATCTAGCAATAAGAAAAACCCTTGAATTAGTTCAAAAGGTGTGTCTTTGTAAGGGTTCATGCCTTATGTGCATTCTTTGTCAATGTGCAAGAAAATGCCTCTACCAATTAATCATAATTATTTTAGAAAAATTTGGAAATAGTGGTAGGCCTTAGGGGAAGGCAGTCCCTCAACATCCTAGATCTTTGATTGAGAACCAATGTCTTAACCTATTGGGCATGGATTTTTGGAAATTTTGATAGGTCTTGGAAACCAAGGGCAAGATCCACCATGATAATCATCATGAATTCTTTTCCTAGGTTTTGGAAACCTAGGGCAAGATCTCCCATTCATGTAGAGAACTTGCGAATTTGTGTGATGGTAAGATTTGGGGAGTTGACGATAGATTCAGGACTACTAGATTTTTGAAAGTTCATATGGTACTTTTCTTATTTTGTGTGTGTGCGAGTGTTATATGGTCTATCAAACTGTGTCATTGCTTGGAATTTTCAGTGCTTGTTATCACCAAAGAAGGCCTTGCCTTAAACTGTAGCGTCACTTTGTTCATGTGTGACGGCTAATAGAAAGGTGTGCAATGTTTGATTTCTGCTATGCAATAGCTTGTGCACCATTTCTAAGCTAGACTGTTGTAGCTTTGGAGGTATGTGTGTTGCATGAGGTTGTGATGTCCATTGCATGTATCCCCTATGCTGCGTAGATAAAACCAGAGGGTTCATATATGCTCTCTATAATAAGTGTGTCTATGACCTTATGCTTTGTTTTATTGCATTTTAGTGCTTGAACTTTAGGTGTGTGAATGGATTTGCATATAGGGGGCATGTAGATTAGATATCCCACACATTTCTTGATGTAGATCTGCATTGTCAATTTGTTTTTCCTTAATTTATTTTAAAAAAAGGGATGTAAATGAAAGCTTCCATCAATTGCTATGGTTGTACTAAGTTATGATTGTACTAAGCTACATATATGAATTTTCTTACCTTTAAAAACTTAATGAGCAAACCAAAAAGCATGACCCTATGGATTGTTTTATTGTGTTTTTGTGTGCAAACTTTAGGCGTGTGAGTGTGAATGTATTTGCATATAGGTTTTACCCCTACATTTCTTTACACAAATTTGTGATGTGCTCTTCATTTTCCTTGATTTGTTTTAAAAATGCAAAGTACCCTCCATGTGTAGATACCATCAATGTTTCTGCTTTGCATGAGGCACATAATTGGCTCATAATTGGTGTGTTGAGGAAAGAGAAGGGCCTGTAGTTAAAGTGTTGCAAGTATCTAAAATCTATATTACAATCAAGAATTGTATTTTTGATGGGAAAGTCCTTAACAAATATGGGAACTACATGTTGTCAAATGTCAATTATCCCAAATGCCTTAAAGTGGACCTAGTTGATAGAGTTGGTCTTGATTTTTTTTTGCACATTGATGAGCTCTACTATGGTGAGTTGATTGTATTATAATAAGCAATTTCTCCATGTGCTAAAAAAATCCTAGAAATGATAGAGTCACAACTGAATACACTATAGCTATTGATCCTTTGACTAGGGTGCAGAGAATGGAACCATTTAGTGTGGTGTTTGAACTTTACCCACCAAGGAACAATTTCCCAATATAAAGAGAACTCCAAGGATTTGATAAACAGAGGGGAGGGAAATCAGTTGCCTTTGGCCACACAAGTGATGGCTGTGATCAAATTGGGGGCTTTCTATAAGTCGCATGATGAAATTATTGTGGAAGATGGGGATGTCCCTAAAGACATCATTATAGTATGAGTTTGTTATGTTATTTATCTTCAAGAATTGCAGCTTTTCCTTTGAGGAGTCAGATTTGGACTACATGATCACTATTATGGACTTGTGGGTGTTGCTTACCTTTGGAGAAACTAGCGTTTGGTATTTATTAAGATTGCCAAAAAGTTCAAGACCTTTGGTCAAGTGCAATTCATATTAGAAAATGTTGATTGCAAGAACACATAACCCATTTTCTTAAATATGAACCGATTTTCTTAAATATGCTCGACATTACCATAATTATGCCTATCAAGGATGCCTCACTCGAAGCCTATCTTTCACAAGTTTTTAGTACTCATATCCAGCAGATTGGCTATGGCAAATAGGTTTCCTATTTAACGCACTAGGTTTAAGCTAGGCTTCATTAGAACCAATAAGAAAGAGATTGCTGAGAACATTGCAATTGTTTGCATGGAATTGGGACTTCTACCATCATGGGAGCAACTCTCAAATAACGAAACATTGTATGAAAGTAAATGTGCCACATGCATGGGCAACAAAACATCTAGGGACTTGGATAAGGTCCTTTTCCTACCTTGTGACAAACCCTCTTCCTTGATTAAAATCCCAAAAGTCAAGGCTCTCATAACCACATCTGAGGGAGCAACCATCAACGTGATATTAAAGGATATGATTGTGGACAAGGTTTTGAAAATACCTTAACCATTTGTAGATTTGCTCCACAACAACACACACTTGCTACAATTGTACCTATTCCATAAGAAAGTTGAAGGGTGTTTATTGAGAAACATGTTTGGCTTCGATACCAGGTTTTTTGCTCCTTCTACCTCTCGGATTGATGTAATTAGAAGTGTGCTTGATGAAAAATCACTTTGTAAAACTTCTTGGCTTTGCAATAAATACTTCTCTTCACTCATTCTCGTCCCACTTCAAAAGTGCTAATCAAAATGCCCATTCCTTTGAAGAATCAAACTTGTCATCATTTTTATTTAAGCACACTTGCTAAAACTCCATTGCACTTTGCTAATATTTTGAGAACCATATGGAACATATGATAAGAAAGCCTTGTGTCTACATGGACACCAATTTCCTAGCAAAGATTCTAGATAACAGGTGTGCTTTATTTTGCATATCATTTTTTCTCAACTTTCACATATCGATTCACTCTTTTATTAAATGTATATCCAACAAAGTGAAGGAGTTAATAATATCAAAAAGTGTGGGATTCAATGAATGGAAACATTCTTTCAAGGATCTAACTTTGAAAAGCATTTACCAAAACATTGAAAATTTTGAAAGTTACCTTCGCTCTCTAGAAGTCCTTTTGACTCTTTTGCCTTATCTACATTGGTTAGCACATACGCATTCCAATTAGAGCTATTTTATGGGAAAAATGAGACAAGATACAAAATGTATGAGAACTTCAATTGCAATTTAATGTACAAATTGTAATCAAACATCCAAAAATGAATTTTTGCCCATGCACGTTTGTAGAACACCTTGTCACTCATTTTCTCGGTATGCATGTCCAGTGGAGCTCTGATCTTCGCAGTGTTCATCTTTCCAAAACTCGCTATCTTCAATCTGTTCTTCGCCAATGGGGCCTTCAACATTGTAATCCAGTACCTACTCCTATGGAATCCCTTCCTCCTCCGGACTCACACTCTTCGATGGGACAAGCTGGTTTCAGACCAAAACACTATACAGTGGATCACCTAGTCACTCTTCGAGTTTTGATGGAGGAAAGCCGCCTCAAGGGGAAGCCACTCTTCTGTTGTTTCATTGACTTTAAGAAGGCATTTGATACAGTGCCTAGGGATGTGCTATGGGAGAGAATGGAATGCATAGGGGTGCCCGAGGAAATAAGGTTTGCTGTCTTTAGACTTTATGAGAAAGTAAAATGTCAACTAAAATGTAAGGATGGGATGTCACAAGAGTTCTATAGTAATATGGGGGTAAAACAAGGATGTCCGCTCTCACCCACTTTGTTCGGCCTATGCATTGATAGACTTGAGGAGTTGGTGAATGAAGAAGCATGTAAAGATGAGTTATACAGCCCTCATCTAGCAGATCTCGTGATTTGGTTGCTTCTTTACGCAGATGATGTGGTTGTTTTCACTGATAGTGAAAGTAAGATGCAAAAAATGATGGATATCTTCAGCATATTTTGTGCAGAGAGTGGGATGGCTATTAATGTCAACAAAACTAAACTCATGATAGTCAAGACTATACAGCCAAGCAGCCCCCTCCAAATCTTATATAAAGGACAACCCATTGAGACAGTGCACTCATTCAAATACTTGGGTATTGAAATCCCCGCCAATAATAGATGGAACAGCTGTGTGCAACGGAGACTTGATGCAGGATGGGCAAAATACTTCCAATTTGAAAATGAGTGCAACAATAGCAATACGAGAAGGTGGCAAGTACGAAATATGATCTTTGGGGCATATGTGATACAAACAGTACTCTACGGAGTAGAGGTATGGGGTGGGAGTATATCTCCATCAACGTGGAATGAGATAGAGAAAATGCAAAAGTCTTTCATTAGGAGGCACCTGGGCATCAAGGCTACTACACCATACTCTTTGTTACTCCTAGAGACAGGATGTATACCCATAGAGCTACATGCTCTGAAGAGAGTACTCAGATACATCACAAAGGTCAAGTGCATGGATAATGAAAGGCTACCAAAGAGAGCATGGAATGAAAGTCAGAAGCTTCAAAAGACAAACAATGGCAAGATTTTGACATCCGGATGGGCACAGGACCTAAAAAAAATGGTTCAAGAAGTGGGAAGTAGAAGAGTATTTAAACTACTCTTCAGAGGAGATTGATGAAGAGGCTTTTCATTATGACCTGCTGAATGCACTACACAGGAAATGGCAAACAGCAGAAAACAAAGATAAATTTGAGTACTATCGCACATATATCAATCCCGAATATTGGTCAATTTATACAGGAAGGGAGACAACAACGCAGAAGTACATATGTACACCTATAGCAGTGCATAAACGGAGGGCTTTAGCCTCACTTCGCACCCGATCACACCAGCTGCAAATAGAAACAGGGGGATGGAAAAAGATGCCAAGGGAGAGTAGAATATGCCAACTATGTGATCAAGGTATGGTTGAAACAGAAGAACACATGGTAATGATATGCCCTCACTATGCACACATTAGGGAAGAGTTCAATCACCTCCTTGAGGGACATAACAAACTGGCTGATTTGCTGCATAAAGGGTCACCTTCAGCTTTAGGAACATTTGTGTATAAGCTCTTCAAGCATAGGAATCCACCTGAATCCTAGAAGGTGGTTTCTCTTTCCACCCTCCCATCTTCGGGAGGAGCTTTCATGTACTTGTGATATTGTATTGCTCAGGTCCCATAGGCCGGTTTTGGTCTTCAGAGGACGATAATATATTCTTCTTCTTCTTTTTCTTCTTCTTCATCCTGATCATGAATTTCCCTATCGAGAAATACTTGGCAGTCTCATGTATGCTATGCTCACCACTAAACCTGATTTTGCATTTGCTGTGTCATATCTCAGTCGATTCTCATCTACTCCCGAGCTACTCCCTACCCACCTTATGTAATAGCTCTCAAGCACATTATTCGTTACATACAAGGTACTCTTCAGGCTTCAATTTCATACCACGCTGGTCCCTTTTCCCCTCATGGTTACACTGATGCTGACTATCTGCCATGCGATCAGTAGGACAATGAAGAAGTTGAATGTGACCATCAGCAAGGGCTTGATGAACGAAATGATAACTGACTGCTTAGTTCATTTATGAAAGGATCCGTTGCTAGATAAGTAGAGAACACCTTGGCTATCAGTAAATATTGGGATAGGATGGGGAGGAGGATGATGAATTTCATTGTGGAAGCGAGAGAACCAAATTGCTTCTAGGGCAATGCATTCCTATTTGTGTGAAGACCATCCTGAGGTGGATTTGCGAGTATGGGGATCACCTGCCCAACTTGTCCCTGCTGAATGCCGTCGGATGCTTTGCCAATTATTTGGTTGTCTGCTGGGTGGGAGAGCAGCAGATGTTGCAGCAGCAGACCATGTTGATGAAGATCGTCATGATGACACTACAACGAATGTTCCAGAAATCAACTAGCTTAAGTAGAAGTCTAGCAATTGGGTAGGAGCAACTGGGTAGGAGTCTGGCAATTGGGTAGGAGTCTAGACTTCAAGGTGAATTGTCTGATGGGTAGGAGTGATGAACTAATTGAAGTCAGCAAGGATGTCATCAGACAATCCGCCACTAGATATTAGGAGTTTGATGCTTTCTGAGAAATCAAGGGAGAATTGGCATCTATTCAGTGAGCGCCAAGCGCCTCACTTCATTGTATATATTCAACCTAAGCTTTGAATAGAGATGCATGAATTTTCTCCAAGCTGCGTGTTATGAACAGTGTGTGCATTCGATCTCTGTTTTTCTTGATCTAGCGCTTTTTGCTTCAGGTAAGGGTTACAAGAAAATGGCTAGAACATTGAAAGAGGGAGGTGAAAACGTATTGTGAGCGTTTGTGAACTCCGACAAAGCAGCTGAAAACTTTGGCAAATCAGAGAACTTATGGGGGCTGGAGCGTTATGGGTGAATTTAAAATCAGGGGCAAAAGCACAGATGCAGACTTACGCTAAGTAGTAAAAGATGAGAAGAAAAGGCATACATTACAAAAGAAATTTGGACGGAAGATATAAATGAACGATGCCGTTACATTACAGATGCATCGAGTATGTACTCCAAGACCTCTGTGGTTGAAATAGAACATCAAGAGACGATCATCCGGTCCACTATCAACTACCTTCCCTATTGCCACCAAGGAATACCGATGCAACGTTTGAGCATGGGACAATCTCTCTTTGGAACAGTTGTACCTAAGGAATGTAGATGAAACAAGCACAGGCGCACCATGAAATCGATCTCAACCAAAAGATCAACAAAAGACGTACCTTAAGCAATAGCAACCAAGTAGAGAGGGGGAGAGGAGCAGAATTACCTTTGTACTAATGGCAAAACAAGACATCTCAGAGGTGGTGGTGAACTTTCAGGTCATCATGGATAGATATCAAGATTGCATTATCTTTCATGAAGATGAAATGCTTTTAGCATATAGAATGTGAAGATAGTGGGAGAGAGGGAAGGAGTCTCACTTGCGGCTTTCTCACATGCACAATGGGGGAATACACACAAAGGTGGAGGCTCAAAACAGTTTTCAGTTTTCCTCTTCTTAGTTGTGAAAGCCAAAAGAACTCTAGTACAAAGAAATAGAAGAACCCTATATGTGGGTCTCAAACCAAACTCAACTAACTAAGGTGGCATACTAACTGAGCCACGAACTAGTGTAGATAAGGATAGCTGTCATCCAGCTATTATTCGTGGGCGGTGTACCAACCGCATCTCCAGCTAACAAGTCGGTGACATAAATGCACAACAGTCACCCCGGCATATCGCGAGTGGAGCTCGATATCTCAACACTCCCCCTCGAGCTCAATCCCAAATCCTGCACACCAATCCTGCACACCAAGCAGGTCTCTGAACTTGCGCAGCTTCTCTGCGCCCAATGCTTTCGTGAATATGTCAACTACCTGATCCTCTGTGCTGACATAAACTAGATCAATAAGACCTAGTAAAACCTTCTTCTGCACATAGTGATAATGCACCTCAATGTGCTTTGTTCTAGCATGAAAGACTGGGTTCTTTGCCAAATGTATACTGCTCATGTTGTCACAATAAATGACAACCGGCCCATCTGTAGACTGATGCATATCATAAAGTAGCTTATGCAACCAAGCTACCTCACATGCAGCCATTGCTGCACCCCTGTACTCAGCCTCTGTGCTCGACAAAAGGCAACTATAGGCTGTTTCTTGCTGCTCCAAGTGACTGCAGCACTCCCAAAAGAGAACACATATCCACTGGTAGATCGTCTATCTGAAATGCTACCAGCCCAATCAGCATCAGTGTATCCATGCAACTGTATCTGAACCCCAGCCTCATAAAATAGTCCATACTGCAATGTGGACTTCACATACCTGAGTATGCGTCTAGCCGCATCCAAATGCGGTTTCCTTGGAGCCTGCATAAACTAACTTACCAACCCAACAGCATAGCTCAAATCTGGCCTGGTAATAGTCATGTAAATCAAACTTCCTACTATGCGTCTGTACATAGTAGGGTCCTCCAAAAGCTCACCTGCATCTGCGCTCAGCTTCACATTCTGCTCCAAAGGAACTGAAATAGGCTTACAGCCTGTCATCCCATATTTGGACAGCATGTCCAATCCATACTGCCTCTGCAAGAGCTGTATCCCACTTGGTGATCTAATCACCTCAATGCCCAAGAAATAACGCAGCTCTCCCAAATCCTTCATCTCAAACTTCTGCCTCAATAGCATTTTCACATGAAGGATATCTTCATCACTATCACCTGTGATGATCAAATCATCAACATAAATGACTAGCAGCATAATCCCTTTCTCTGTTTTTCTCACATAGAGTGAGAAATCTGCCTTGGAAATCTGAAAGCCAATAGTGACAAGATACTGTCCTATCTTGTCAGACCATGCTCTAGGTGCTTGCTTCAAGCCATACAAGGCTTGAAGCATCAGTGTATCCATGCAACTGTATCTGAACCCCAGCCTCATAAAATAGTCCATACTGCAATGTGGACTTCACATACCTGAGTATGCGTCTAGCCGCATCCAAATGCGGTTTCCTTGGAGCCTGCATAAACTAACTTACCAACCCAACAGCATAGCTCAAATCTGGCCTGGTAATAGTCATGTAAATCAAACTTCCTACTATGCATCTGTACATAGTAGGGTCCTCCAGAAGCTCACCTGCATCTGCGCTCAGCTTCACATTATGCTCCAAAGGAACTGAAATAGGCTTACAGCCTGTCATCCCATATTTGGACAGCATGTCCAATCCATACTGCCTCTGCAAGAGCTGTATCCCACTTGGTGATCTAATCACCTCAATGCCCAAGAAATAACGCAGCTCTCCCAAATCCTTCATCTCAAACTTCTGCCTCAATAGCATTTTCACATGAAGGATATCTTCATCACTATCACCTGTGATGATCAAATCATCAACATAAATGACTAGCAGCATAATCCCTTTCTCTGTTTTTCTCACATAGAGTGAGAAATCTGCCTTGGAAATCTAAAAGCCAATAGTGACAAGATACTATCCTATCTTGTCAGACCATGCTCTAGGTGCTTGCTTCAAGCCATACAAGGCTTTCTTCAACCTGCAAATAAACTCAGGATGAATAGCATGAACATAACCTGCTGGCTGCTCCATAAAGACCTCTTCTTGCAAATCACCATGCAAGAAGGCATTCTTTACATCCATCTGATGTAAAGACCATCCCTTTGATGCAGCCATAGCAATGGCTGCTCTTACGGTTGCCATCCTTGCAACCGGGCTGAAAGTTTCTTCATAATCAATGCCATATGTCTGTGCATACCCCTTGACAACTAATCTTGCCTTGTATCTATTCACAGAACCATCTGCATTGTGCTTGATCTTATAAACCCACTTACAACCAATTGAATTCTTGCCTTTAGGCAAAGGCACCAATTCCCATGTAGCATTAGCATCCAAGGCATCCATTTCTTCATCCATGGCTTTCTCCCATTTTTCATTTCCCATGGCTTGCTCAAAAGAAGTGGGTTCTAGTTCCTGTATCACTTTGACCATATAGGCATAGTGAATGGCTGTAAATGTTGGAACACTAAAAGGAAAGAGTAGAGTTGACACAAAATCAGAGTACTTGCATATAGAATGAAGAAGAAAGAGGTCCTTAAGTAGGCACCTCATACAAGGTCACTGACATCACTGATGACCTCAAAGCTCCACAATCATCTCCTCAATCTGCTCCTAGATTCACTCAATCATCCTACGTGGCTTTTCCACCACCTAACTGTGCTTGTGGGCACCTAACTGTGCCTCTAGCACTCACACATAGAAACATAAGGTGTGCCTGAGGCGTACACCTTGAGATATCCCAACAAACCCCCCCTCAAGGAAATGCCTCAGGCTATGTCATGGATACATCTAGTCTCATAGTTTCTCATGCCATCTCATGGTGGTCAAGGATTAATCTATGGCTAGGTTCTCATGCTAGCAAGGGTTCCCTTGGGTGTAAGGTAAACAGAAAGGGATACAAAACAGACCTTCCAATGGTTATCTCCCCTACATGTACATGCACACAATGTCTGTAGGAGGTACCATGAAACAAAACATACACATGGCCTACATCATAAGGTGACCAGAGGTGTTTACAAAACACACAAAACACAATAGTTTATTTCATTCATTTTGGAGGACTATCCAGGCTGAGTACCTTGACATAAAAAGAGAGATCTGGAGCATACATAGAGATGATTTAAAATGCATAATCTTCATGGGATGCCTCAGCTTGTGGAGGCAAATTCACTGTAAGTAGATTTGCATTTTCTGTCTTTGCTTTGTCTCTGCAAAACTTCTCACTATGGTTGTTTTTGCCACAGTGCTTGCACGGATTAACTTTGAAGTAGTCCTTTGAAAGGTGATTTGTCTTTCCACAGTGATTGCAAGGAGAATACTTACCCTTCTGGAATTTCATAACATAAGCAGTGTCATTGCCTTTCCTTAGCTCCATGTGTCTTTCTTCTTCTTGGAGAGCTGAGATAATGCTTTCAAGGTTTGGATTGGGAAGATTCTTCAAAGTGCTAACAATGTGATCAAAACTTTCAGGCATACTCTTAAGTAGCACTGCCATAGCATCATCAGGGGTGATAGGAGAGTTGATAGAAGCTAACTGAGTCATAAGACTCCGCATGTAGTTGACATGAGAAGCTAAAGTAGTATCACTTGCCATCTTTAATTCAAAGAAAGAGATTTTAAGTGATAGTTTAGATATGTGAGAGCTTGCACCAAAAATCAAATCTAGCTTCTGCCATGCTTCCGATGGAGACTCCAAGTCAGATATATGATGTATGTAATCATCACCCAAAGCTAAAGCAATTACACCATATGCTTTTTCTTCTCTTGCTGGATCCCTTGCCGGTCGTGTCGGAGCTGAAGATTCTCCAGCATTTGAGGCCGTAGAAGAAGCGGTAGGAGTAGGTTTGACAAGTCCCCATAAGTTCTCCCGCATCAATGCAAATTTTACCTTCATTTGCCATGTATGGAAGCCCTTTCCATTGAACTTCTCAAGATTATATAAGGTAGCCATGAGAGGGTCTAACCCAGATATTGGGCAGTGTCTATCTCTCTTACAAGGCAAAAAGAACTGAAATACTTCCAAAGTATAGGCACTTGATGTAGCAAATAGTAGTGACTAGTTTTCAAACAATGATGCTACTTTTTGCATGCTTCATAGAAGTGGATGAAATAAACACTTTCCAATCACAACCAGGTCTAGCAAGTCAAAACAAAACTGAAGCAACACTTGTAGTGAAGTTATTGAAAACTTCAAAAGACCAGAAATGCTAGAGTAGCATTTTATGTAGCATCATTTTCAAAAGTATGTCAAAACTGTCAAAACTAGAGAGCTGAACTTGGAGGGCTCATATCAAACTCTTCAAAGCAAAAGAAAGGGGGCTTTCTGAGGCAAAAGAAAGCTGGTATACCACAGTAGATCCTCTGGGAAGAAGAGGCAAAAATATGCGTCAGGTCGCCTTCACCTTCTTGAACAAAGTCGACTGGTTTTTCTCTGTTTTCTCCTTCAATATGCAGCCATTGCTGCTCAGATTTCAGCACAAGGTAGCTCTAGGATGGAGAAGCTTGCCATGGAAGGAATTAGACAAAGACAGAGCAGGCGTAGAGAACTTGCAGCAGAGAACTTCGACGATCTTCCTGTAATGGCGACGAGCAGACGCAATGATTCGTCGATTCCTTGCAGCTAGGAGTTCGCCCCAACTAGGTGGATCTTCAGCTGGAAGGGCGTGGGAAATGAGTGAGAATTGGAGGAGAACAAGCTTAAGCAAGTTTTTGGAAGAAGACGGAGAGATGGTGAAGAAGAAGAAGAAGATGATGATGATGATGTGGCAAAAATGGGCTCAAGGGGGATCAAATGGCTCTGATACCATGTTGGAACACTGAAAGGAAAGAGTAGAGTTGACACAAAATCAGAGTACTTGCATATAGAATGAAGAAGAAAGAGGTCCTTAAGTAGGCACCTCATACAAGGTCACTGACATCACTGATGACCTCAAAGCTCCACAATCATCTCCTCAATCTGCTCCTAGATTCACTCAATCATCCTATGTGGCTTTTCCACCACATAACTATGCTTGTGGGCACCTAACTGTGCCTCTAGCACTCACACATAGAAACATAAGGTGTGCCTGAGGCATACACCTTGAGATATCCCAACAGTAAATCCATCATATTTCAGCCTATCCACAGGATACCTAACCCTGGTAGACCTGCGCAAAATAGGCTCACTTCCAGGTGCTCTCAAAACATCCCTGGTCTTCCTTACTCCAGGTGTAACAATAGAAAGAATACCCAACTCATCATCAATGCTCTATTCTGAGCCACTGGATTCACCATCCACACAAGAGTGACCTGCATTCACATCAAACATGGGCTGATCTACCTTCTCTTTTCCTTTTCGTGATACCTGTGTACCACTCTCTGCATTGCTTTGAGGGGATTCTCCTGATCTCAATCTACCTGTCCGTGGCGAAGTATGTGAACCACTGGTAGAGGACACTCCAGGTCCACTGATATTTTGTGATTGCTGCTGTGCATTCTGTGCAGCATTACCATTTTGTGCATCTACATCAATCATCACATTTACTGGTTTATACCAACTGCTCATCTCATCAAAAACAACATCTCTGCTCACTGTGAACGTACGTGTAGAAGGGTTATAGCATCTATACCCTTTCTGTTGCAGAGAATAACCAATAAAGATGCACTTCTCAGCTTTTGGATCCAACTTGGACCTCAACTCATCTGGCACATGGACATAGGCAATGCAACCAAAAATCTTCAAATGAGAAATATCTGGTTTCCTACCAGTATACATCTCCTCTGGCGTCATGCCATGTATTGCTGCAGTGGGAGTCCTGTTCATTATATAGACTGCTGTAGCAACTGCAGTTTCAGCCCAATAATAATCTGGTAGATCTTTTTCATTTAGCATAGCCCGAGATACCTCTCCAATATGCCTCTGCAATTCCATTTTGCTGTGGGGTATGACTGCATGAATATTGCTGCTTTATACCATGCTCCTGCAAGAACCTTGCAAACTCATTTGAGAGGTACTCTCCCCCTCCATCTGACCTTAGGCATTTTATTTGCAGGCTTGTTTCTTTTTCAACAATAGCTTTGAAAGCTTTGAAGTGCCCAAACACTTCACTTTTCTTTTTCATAAAATACACCCACAGTTTTCTGCTGAAGTCATCAATAAATGTGACAAAATAGTGACAGCCTCCAATAGATGCAGCTTTTGTAGTCCACACATCAGAGTGGATTAATTCCAATGGCTTTTTACTCTCTTGAACATGCCTAGGAAAAGGTTTCCTTGCCTGTTTCCCAAATTGACAGGCTTCACAGACCTTGTGCATTTCTGCAACCTTGAATTTAGGCAATCCTGCAATAATATTTTGGGCTTGCATTGATTTAAGTCACTGTATATTAACATGACCAATGCGTTTGTGCCAGATATCAATATCTGTAACTACACCAGTCCCATGTGCAAACATTGCTGCACTCAATTCAGGCATGTCTGCATCCAACGTAAACATCCTGCCCATCTTCTTTCCTTTTGCTATCAAGTGACCATTATTTTTCATATCCTCAACAAAGCATCCATGAGGATTAAATCTGACCTGCAAGCCCTGCTCAACCATCTGACCAACAGAAACCAGGTTCTTGGTGATGTTCGGGACATGAAATACATCAGACAAGTATTTCTTTTTGAAGGATGCACTTGCATTTTACCCTTATGAGACAAACGACAATTGATTTGATGTTTTGATTACTTAGAACGTATGACCCTTTTTTAACATTTATTTGAATTAGAAACTTGAAATCAGTTTATGTTGCTGGTATTCTTAGGTTAAAAGCTTACTAAAGTTTTCTACTTCAATGGTCAGTTAGACCTTAGTTAATATAGTTTGTTGTGGTGCATGATAGCTAATCTAAAATGGAAGCTTGTTATACAATATATAGTTTGATATTTGTGAAAAAGCATTTGATTTGATTCATCCGTGGAATCAGCCAAATTTATGTAGTTATGAGTCTAGTCTATCTCATGATTTGATTCTTTAGGGAAGGTAAAGAGCTAGGGGATTCTATCTTTGTGCATTACATTTGTACTTTAACCTTGTCTTGGTTTTTCTTATTTATTGGAATGACTAGCCATGCTTTGTGGCTATTCTAGTCTTGAAGTAGGACAAACACACACACACACACAAAAGGAACAAACATGGCATGCATACATGCCCTCTCTACTCAAAATACACCTTGTAAATTGCATTCGTTCCATTAAATAAAGTATTTTCAACCATCTTGTGTAGGAACATAACTTAGCTATATTGTCACCAACCCAATCTTCCATGCCTATGTTTAGAAATACGACTACCCCATCCCATAGTTTAAAATATTCATGGCCCCTTTTCTCTAGTCTTGATCCAATTGCTAAAAGTAATAAAAGATTAATCTTATGAAACTGGGCATAAGATTTATCGGAGAAGTCAATATTACCTAGGTTGAGATGTGTGAAAAGTATTGTGACGATTGGATATGCATTGCATTGTCGATTAAGCATAAAACAGCGTTTTTGCCTTAGTCTCGTGGACAACAACCAATAAAAAACATGGTCCTAGGTGTGATATTCTAAAAAGTACTTGTCAGATGGGGGAGACACTTTGCAAGAAAGTCAATTTCAACTAGGTTGATGTGCATGCACAATATTGTGTATATCAGTTATGCTTTGCATGGGGGATCACGCATTATACACCGTTTTCCCCCTAGTGTTATGCACATCCATCAAAGAACACGCTCTTAGGTGTATTATCATACCAAGTACTTATTGAATGGGCGTTCCACTTTGCGTGGAACACCATACCACCACTTTTGAGGCACGTGCAAAGTATTGTGCCCATCGTATATGCTTTACATGGTAGATTGAGTATTAAATACCAACTTGGGCAATGTTTTCTCAGTTATGTGACTAGATAGTGTCCTTTGATCCACGCCCAGGAATGATAATGTGAGATGAAAGATTTCAATTTTACAAGTAATGTGAGATGAAAGATTTCGATTAGATCACTAATGTGAGACTAAAAGATTTTGATTAGTCAACTAATGTAAGACAAAGGATTTTGATTAGACAACTAATGTGAGACAAAAGATTTCAATTAGACAACTAACATGAGACTGAAGAATGAGAAGGTCAGGCTCAATGAACTCAAAGGCCATTGTGCATCAATTTGGCCTAAAGAGCTAGGAGATGCTTGTTATAGAGAGACTGATAAGATAGTTAGGAGTCTGGAATTTCCTTAAGCCGCAAAATGTCGTTTTATTTTATTGGGCAATTGTCATTTGTATGGCCAATGCTACATGATGCTAACGTGCTAGTTAAAATCATAAAAAGCCAATAGTACTTGCATGCTCTATTTAGAGAGCACTCATTGAGGCAACTACAACAATTTTGTCAGACTAGATTTGCCACATCTTTTCTTGTTCTTACAAGATTTTTGGAAGTATGATAGGCTTTACTCAAGACTATTGCCAAATAGATCAATGAATTGGCTAGAGAAAAAGAGAGTACACAATACCTGCTAGGAAATGTGCACACCTCATATAGTTTCGTTCATTTTGGAGAAATGTTAAAAAAATAAAAATGTGTAATGTCATTTGTGATCATGTCAAGGATGGTTGATGTATATGCATTTGTTATCTCGATAAGTGTACTAGAAAGGTCCAAAGCAATTTGGTTCAGATTCCATGTGCTTCTCTTACAAGGAGAAGCAATAGGTCATATAATTGGCTAATAAGAGATGGAAGAAGATGCACACCCCTTTGCATGGAGCTACATTTACACTACATACACAATATCCAATCCATGCCCAATCTCAAAACCTAGAAGTCATAAATACCTTTGTAGATATTTCTCTTTGGAGAACACTGTAAATTAGCCCACCAGCAAAGAGCAAAAAACACAAGCAGTGAAGGTTCCTTGGGATATCCTTGTTATCTTGATGCTATCAAGACCACTGCTTTACATACTTAGTGGAAGGAATATGGTGGAGAGATGTTCAGACTCGCAGCATGTTGCCTATCTGAAGATGTTTCGGAAGAGTGGACCCTTCGGTGCTTAGTACGGCAGGGTTGTCCACTAAGTGCACTATTATATGCCATAGCCATTCATCCTATGCTTCAGTATATGGATCATCTCGTTGCCTTTGATGAGCTTCATTATCTGCAAATTTATGATAGCAGCCCTGTGATTGCGAAAGCTTATGTAGATGATTCCTTTTCTACTCCACAAAATACTAAGCAAGATCTAGCTTGCTTGATACAGGCATTATCATTATATGGGTTGGCGGCTGGTCTTTATATTAATTTTCAAAAGTGTAAACTATTACCTTTGCATTCTAAAGAGTGGCATGCTCTTTTATGGCCAAGGGAAAGTGTTCCACCCAATCAGATGGTTTAGCACATGTGTGCTCTCTATTGCTACATCATCTGGTGCATGTGAGCGGAACTCGCATACATACAATTTCATCCATTCAAAGAGACAAAATCAATAAAAACCCTCAAGAGTTGATAACTTGTTTTATTGTTTCAAAAACTTGTGGCTATTGAAAGTGTTGAATATTGTAGCTAGGGTAGTGAATGGATGGAATGCTTTGAGAATTGATGATGATGGAACAATTAACTACATAAATTGTTTTGCTAAGGGCACCTTCAATGAGAAAGAGCATGAGTTTGAGCTGCTCAATAGGGATGTAGAAGAGACTGATAATATTGTACCTATGCTGACTTGCAATGTAGAATAAGCTGCCCATTTGCATGTGAAGGGCTAGATTCGGGAATTTTGGTGCATGTGATGTGATGGGTATGAGAATATGCTCATGCTCATGTTTTAACGCATGCAAGGGGATGGATATGAGAATATGTTAAGTAACTAAAGAGTTCATATGCTTGTATCCATCTTGGATCTATAATATCTTGTGTTATTGTGCATATGAATATGACAACTGACCAAAGAGTATAATGTTTGTACTAAATTTTGTTGCATATGAGGGGATGGATACGAGAATATGTTAAGTGGTTGATAGTGCATATGCTCTTATCCATCTTGTCACTCCACATATCTTGTATTGCAATGCCTTTGTTATTTCAAATTTGCAAGGTGCATTATGTACTATTTTACTTAGTTGATGCCAATTTTTTATTAACTATGGTTATGTCATGCCATTTTACAAAAGTTGGAGATTTATAATTGCTCATTGCATCATGCATGATCAAGAGACATAGTGTTAGAGAAAGTATACAAAATTAAAACTTAAAGTATTCGCATTTGAAACTTAAATACAATGTTGCATTTTCATGTCCCCACAGAGACATTAGGGGAGAATTGGGGTCTCCAAAGGGCCCCCAATTAATGTTTCCTAATTTCAAGGGATTAGTGAGGTATTTGAGGTGTACCAATGGGAGTGCTCCTTTTTGTGGGGAAATGCCATGTTGAGGTGGAGGGTGGGCAAACCTGCAAACAGTCCCTATTGGCTACTCCTCTTACACCAGGGACTCAAACCATCCCCCCCCCCTTAATCCATACTTGACCCTCCTCCCATATGCACCTCCCCCAAACAATCCTACAAGTCATTCAAGAGGCAGTGGGCCCTTCTCAGCAAATTTTCCCCCCCTCTCAGCTTATTGTAGGCCTGTCCCCTCCTCTTCTATGTTCCACCTCCATTCTCCCTCCATTTTTCAAATGTGGGAACTCATTTGGCAGCTTCTCTGCCCCCTCCTTCTCTAGTCCATTGTCTTTCTCCTTCTCTAGCACCTCCTGTAGGATCTGCTCAATAGATCCTAGCTACAACATGTCCTGAAGCAATAGCTGTTCATCTCCCTCTACTCTTTCTCTCTTCATTCCTAGCTACAGTACCTCGTGTAGTGACTTCCCATCCCCCTCTTCTCTTTCTCCCTCCATTCCTAGCTAAAACAGCTCCTGGAGCAACTGCTCATCCCCCTCTGCTCTTTCTCCCTCCATTCCTAGCTACAACACCTCTTGGAAATGCTCTCCACCTTCAGTTGCACCCTCTATACCTTCCCCCCCTCTCCCTCTATCAGAACTACTCTCACCCTCCAAGATGCACTTTCAGGTCCACTCTTACTATTGTGACCTTTATACAAGCATGGTGAGGAGACCATACATGTCCTATTTGTCCCACAGGAGCAAAATTGCACTGGGTGATTGGGTGCCTTGCACCTACAACTTGAATGATTGGATAGTCACATGAGAGGATCGACTAAGGGTCCACATAAGCTTCCCAAGAGCAAGAGAGGTGATCTTTTGCATGAATGGAAGGGCCACATCATGAAGTTCAAGCTTGGGAAGAAAGGATGGCTTGCAAAGTTGCAGCACATCTACATGGGAAAGGACATGCACCTTCCTCCGTCAAGCAATCAATTAACAATACCATCGCATTGTAAGTCTGTGTTTTGTGTAAGATTTCTAAGTGTAATGAGTCAGCTTGAAATTGTATTTTGAAATAGCAGTTGTGCATAGTAGATGTAATTCCTTCAAACTTTAAGGAGTGGGAACCAGTCAAGTGCTTCTTAGGTAAGTTTCCTGCTATTCATGAGGATTTAGGAAGGAAAATGCATGTTGGAGAGAAGTCCTCTGCTTTGAAATAGAGAAATATCTATTGGTATAATGCCAAGTACATTACTCCAAGGATGGCATCAGGCTATGGCCATCTTCAATGCATTGCAACACCACAACTTGAAGACATGGATTGCAGCATGGTGGACACAAGAATAGTGCAATCATACAAGGAAAAGATTGCAAAGGATGCAGCATGGCCGTGAAGTTTACATTTGTTTTTAGAATATCCAGATGCACAGATCAAAAACCATGTGGTCATGCAAGTGCCTACATGAGAATGCCCTTAAGGAATTGCTTGGGGTGAATTGGGGAAGCACGTTAGGTGAACAAAAGGGTGATCTGTTTCAATGCCATGTATGTAAGGACAATGTGGTTGTCAAGTACCACATCTCCCACCAAATGTTATATTTTTCTTTCCAATATAGGCATTGGAAGAAAACAAGTGGCAATTGGCTCCCCCTTGACTCTAACGATGATGATAATACAGGGGTAAGTTTATGTATTAATTCTCATTTAGGAGATGTCAAGAATGTGACCATCATGTCACAATGGACTCTCAGGGACGTGCGAGAACACCTATTGGTCATGGTTTCCACTATCCCTAAATGGTGAAAAGGTAGGAAAGCGTGTAGAGAAGTGCATGCATAGTGCCACTTTTATCCCTCCTGCGATATTGAAAATGGTAAACAATGTGGGGTGGAACAATTAGGAATTTTGACATTTTGCAATTCATAGTGGTGGAATTAATTTTAATGCTTTGAATTATTTTGTTTCATGTCAATGTCAAGTTTTTTCCCAAAAAATATAAGTTTATTATTTGTATTCAGAACATTTGGGTATATATAGGTTATAAAGTTACTTTAGTTTCAAAGTTTCACTATCATAGCCATAGTTCTCCTAGCTACCAAACTACCATGGATTCTACTAGGTCTGCCTTCCACGATTTCATCTCCCGTACACCATTAGTTGATAAAGAGGAGGAGTTATTTTCAGTCTTTGATAAGAGCATAGATGTCCTAGGCACCTACTTGGGAGCTCGAGACGATTTTGAAAACCTCATTAAGTATATGCAAGACCACATCGCAAGTTTTGCATATCAACTTGATGAGTCTACAAAAATATGGGTCCCAATTGATTATTTGAAGTACTTGTTCAATCAAGAACCGAGGTTCGTGAAGCGTTTAAATCGCCTTTGAGCCCATCTCACACCCCTAGGGTTTAGGGAGGCGGACACTGATGACCTCCTAGCATGTGGAGTCATCAGAAACATAGGAAATAGGTTCCTATCCTAAGAAATGATCTTTATTTTCCTTCTCCAAGAGGGGCAAATGGAAGAGGAGGCCTCGACCTCAAGCCCTAACCCTGCACCTGCCATCCTTTGATTTCTGTAGAAGAGCCCAACATCTACAATGAAGAGCCCATTGATAAAGAAGCTGAGGAGCGGGAAGCTGAGTTGGCCTTGGAAGTGCTCCAGAGACCTTCTGAACCCCAGTCTACTTCTCAAATTCCATCTACCTTGGGCACCACCTCTGTTGACCCCGCAACGGTGGTGTGGTTTCTTGCTCGCCTTCTTGTTGATGGAGAACAATACCTCTTTCTCCATGACATCTAGGTTATGTTTGGTCTCCAGGAGGACAAAGCTCTTGGTGTCCTATGTGGATATGAGGTGGACACAACTATGCAAGAACCTGGGTTTTTGGGAGCAGATGATTCAACATAAGAGGTTCTTGCTTTCACATTGTCCAAAATCAAAGATGCAGACAAATTGATCTACTCAAACCTAGTTGATGTTCCGAAAGAAGCCTCCACATCTCACTCTGGATAGTAGGAGGCCTCTAGATCCATCCCCATTGACAAAGAGGAAGGGATTGAGCATGACGACTCCATAGTGGTAAGAAACTATGAGCTTTGAATTTCTTCTCTCGGCATAATTTTGCTTTATCAGCATTCTAATGTAATGTTCGATTGTTGCAGGAGGCATTTGAGGTCAACTTCTTCTCATCTTGGCAACGCCTTGTTCGTACTAGCTTCGACCGAGATCACTCATTGGCACATTACCTTGGCCAAGCAAAAGGGTGCTTTTTAGTTATCCACAAAAAAATTTCGCCACAAGGCACTGATGACCTCTTGAAGTGCAAGGCCTTGTCACGAGTGATTGGTCATGCTGACATTAATCAGAATGCTGACAAGGTCATTTTGGTGAATCGCATGGCTGTCTTTAATGCTTTTGGAACCAATTTTCAAGGTATGGCATTGATGGCAGCAGCCATGTCCCTGGCCAACAAATGACAATAGGGTTGATGCTCTATCGACTAGGTTTAGAGCTAGAAGTCTATTTTGGAATTCAAAGCTCAATATTATCAATGTTTTAGAGAAGAGATAAAGGTTGTGAACCCTTATTGTACATAACTTTTATTTTATATGAATACAGATATACTTTTCTATAGTGTCCCATTTTGTGTTCTTTTACAAAATTTATTTTATACTGTCGTTGTATTTTGTAACTTTAATTGTTGTTGGCATTAATATTTTCATTCACTATTCTTTTCAAAAGCATGCTATCAAATAACTTTTTGCACTATAATGGTCATTTCTGAGAAATCCAGCAAGAATCTCACCCTGGTGCAGAAGGGGAAAGTGTTTGCACGGGGAGCCAGGTCAAAACCCGCTATGGCGCGTATGGCTTGGTCAAACAGACTCCATATGAACCATAGTGGGTTTTGACCTTTCTGGGCTCCCTATGCGATGCTGAACACTTTTCCCTTCTGCGCCATGTCAAAAAAACATCATTTGACCACTCAAATTCACACTGAACTTGCATAAACTGATGGAAAGCATCACATAACATGTATAATAACATGGAAACTGTATTAAAATATCTTTTATTCATTGGCCTCAAAGGGCAAAGATTTACAAAATGATTCAGATTACACCAAGTGAACCTAAACAACATCTAGGGCCTAAGGGAGGGATCAGAGCGGATGTGCTTGGTGAGTGCAAGGTGCTTGTCCATCACTATTACTCTTTTGACGTGGATAGTGTAAGAAAATAATACAACGTCTATGCTCAACAGATAACAGGATCTCGTACGCAAGAGAGAAAACAAGATAGTATGGAGAACCAAAAATTTGATTACTGTAGAACTGATACAATAGATGGCGCTGCCTCCCAACCGTGCGCTCCTGTGAAAGAAGCTTCGATGGCATGCTGGAAACAGTAGAAGACGGAGGCTGGATGCTAAGGAATCAGGGTTGCTGTAGCCAGTGATGAAATGGGCTTCACGGGCTTGCTCTTATATAGCCACCAGTCATAGTCAATTAGGCTCGATTGGGTGACCGACCCAGTCCACCCAAAACGATCGACTGGGGGTCGGCCAAAATAGGCCACCGACCATATGATAGAACTGGTGCGCAAAACAGAACAACTGATCTATGGACACCGTTCGGCCCAGAGCCATCCGGGATCATCTGAGGCTCCAAACGGGCCCCGTAACCCAAGAGTGGGCTACCCTAGGAAATGCTCCATCTACCCTCAGTGCGGTCAGTCAAGGATTGCCTTCCCGCACTTGCATGTAGCCTAGTTGGCGGTGTGCCAACTCTATCTAAAGCCGTCCAGCCATCAGGCCACACATGGCCCCCATCTGGTGTCCAAACCAGGACCTACCGGATAAGCGAGCTACTCAAATGCCTTCTCCTCATATGGGGGGCTTACAAGTAGAGTTAGCTGGTTCCTGCGTAGTTACATGAGAGTAGAGCATTGATATCTAACAGATAGCGCATAAGTTCGCATCTTCACAAAGACCTATTGCCATCTGCTCCATCACCTACTAAATTGCTCCCATAGTTCCTAAAGTGAAACACACATCATCCTTGTAATGATGTGTTATTTCACATACAACACTCTGGAAGGGTGCACTCTCATTATCCAAAGTGGTCTGGAACTTGTGGATCTCTTGACGTGCCTTCACGCCTGATTTCTTGTAGCTCTTAATCTTTAGGGGACCCTACACTAGCCTCTAGACATTGCTCCATGGCCGCTTGTCCACTTTGAACTTCTTTTGCCTCTCCTCCCTTGCAACCTCCTCTTCAGACTCCTCTTCCTATGTCTGGTGGGTTTGTCAAGGTGGTGGCCTCTTTTGGCTTTGTCCTTGTCCTCTTTCCCTTTTGCTGAGGCTATGAATTAGGCTGAGGCTCTTGCTTAGCTCGTACTAGAGTCTCTTCATATGTGAAAATCTCGAGGTGCAAAGGGTTGGTGGTGCTCCTCCAAGCGGTCTGCTTGGTTGGAGGATTGGAGCCAAGGTTCATGATGTCTGCGAGCCTGCCAAATATTTCCTCTTGTTATGGCTCCTTTAATCTCTCCATCTCCTCACGTTGCCTTTCTTACTCCCCTTGTTGGTCTAGATGCTCCATGCTAGGACCCCACGGAGGAGGGAGGGACACTTGATCACAATTTGTTGTCTCTCTTGGGAGACATATCTACTTCCATGGTTAGCTGTGTGGAAGGACTGAGAGGACCCCTAATCGTGCTGGGATCCCTCATCATGCTAAGATCCTTAGGATACCCTATGAGAGTTGAATGGTGGGGACTCACGTTGCTGGGACTCCTGATGAGATGAGAATTCCCTTGTTGGCCACTGGGGCTCGCAGTGTGTTCGGAGGCCATGGAGTTGTGAGGAGAAGAGCGGGTAGCATCTAAATGGCGTCCAGTGGGTCCAATTTTGTTTAACTCATGCCATAGAAATGAGGGATTTTAGGGTTTTGAAGTGCTTTTTATAGTCTTTTTTAAAGCACTTTAGGGTTTTTATTTATAGGCCCTTTTAAATTAGAGTTTTTTTATAACACCCCCTCCCCCCCCCCTCGTTTTTTGTCATTGCCAGTTCGGTAATGCTAGATCTTCACCACCCTCCCTCCCTCCCAATCCACCCACCCCTCCGCTCTGCCATGTCGCACATCCACATGCACATGCAACTCTACAATTTCCAAACAAATTTGTGAATTTTGGAATCTATAATTGACTCAAAATAGTGTTAACTTTATTCATCAAACATTTTACATTTGGGGTTCTCTTAGGACCCAACGCCGCCCCTGTCTGACTCTACGTTGCAACCAAAGCGCAACCCCTGGAGTCCATGTTGAGGACTTTCAAGCAACACATCTCCTTGTCTTCTTGACATGTTGAACTTGAGACCTCTACCTTATTGTGCTTAAGAGTCCTAGCCTCTAGACATCTATAAAACCAGTTGAACATTTTGTGTAGTGCATTGCTTTGCGCGATACCACCTCCATGCCTTGTATTCTTGAAGTAGGCTGTCTTTGCTCTAGAGTGTGATTTCTCCATTCCTTGAGTATTCCAAATGGACAGAGGGCCCCATTGCTCCACAAATCACGATGCATGTGCATAAAGAATATGTTGTAAAGAAAAACATCGTATTAGAAACATAAACCTGACTCAAGTTTAAAGCACAAATTTTCAACCTTAGAAGGATTACCATGTAATGTGTAATATGTGACTCCCCCCATGTTCTACCACCATCAATGATATGAATTCTCCCAATGCTATCCTGAAATGTTAGAAGAGAAAAAGTAAATGAAATATAATACACAAACTAAAAAGAAATTAAGGATAAGGAGGAGAAATAAAAGGAAGAAAAAAGGTTACATCAGAGAAGAGGGAGGATTTTGAAAGCGATTTTAAATGAGGATTTTAATGAGTAAGGTAAAAAAAGGGGGAGGGATAGGAAAAAGTAAATGTAAAGGGGGAAAGTGAATGTAAAAAGGGGGGAAGGGGGGGGAAATTAGGAAAAAGTAGATGTAAACGGGGAAAGTTAATGTAAAAAGGGGGGAGGGGGGGGATAGGGAAAAGTAAATCTAAAGGGGGAAAAGTGAATGTAAAAAGGGGGGAGGGGGGGGGGAATAGGGAAAAGTACGTGGAAGTAGAAGATAAATGTGAAGTTCAGTTCAACAACAGGACATCTTACCAAGCCCGAACGTGTTAGTCTCCGTATCCATCGCCTCAGGTACGTTCTCAATATCTGCCATTTCACACAGAAGAAAGAGAGCTGCAATCATTCGAACAAAAACGATGGGGTTCATGAGATCCAGGATCAATTTATAGGCAGCGCAAACCGATTGGGCCCTCTGTGCTGCTTCTATTATCGAGGCATGCACCAAATCTGCATCTTGAATACATGATCTTCTAGCAGACTGGACGAACAGCCCATGCAACCAGATATTCCTCATTCCTTCAACAGAAGACACTAGAGATTCAAGGAGGAGCTGCTACAAATTTTCATCTCTCATGAAAGCTGCCATGAATCTCCAGGAGAAGAATTCGCTGGAGCTCCTGCGCACCACGCAGTGAGACGGTGCATAATCAACTTCTCTTCTAAATGCCGTTCCACGTGGCTATCCGACACAAAAAATCATTTCAATTACTTTACCTTTGAAGAACACGAACCATTCCTATAACCTACCCACGAGGGCAGGCCAAAAACTTGCAGAGAAGCATGTCCGACGTCGCGGATTTGTGAAGAGAGCTCCACAGCCCGAATGACAAACAACAGATTTGATCTTGCAGTGATGGGTTTTAGAGCCTTCCAGAACCAGTGGAATAGTCAGATGTGAGAACCATAGCCTCTAGCTACTGGTTTCAATACACAACGATTCGGCTCTTCTACACCTTACACTTGGATTCGCTCGTCTGCTGCTTATGCTTGAATGCTTTTGGGGTTGCAAATTTTTGCTGCAATCTTCTAGAGATCAGTCATGAAGGAGCTCCTCGTGGTGACCAGCCAATCACCCACTCACCCATGCACTCTCGTGCTTCTACTAGGAAGAGATTTCAACAGTGCCTGCTCCCACCCCTCTGCCTTCCCACAGCCTGCTCCACTGCTCCTTCCCCTTCCGTGGGCTGCAGCAGTACTGCCCTCTGTCCACAGCCCTTCCTCTCACTGCTGCCTCTGTCCCACCACCCTCCACCCTGCGCAGCCCTCTTCTGCCCCTGTGCAACCCGTCTCTGCCTCTGCTTCTCAGTCCCCCTCCCTCCTGCATGTTCCACCCCTTCCTTCCCTGTCACCTTGTTCTGCCCCTCCGGCCACCTGTTCTCCACTCAATTTCCCCTGGTGGGTGGTTATTTTGAATCTGATATTGTCATAAACTTAATGGGTGGCCATCCAAAACCTACCACTGAGAGCAGCAGGTCTTTATGTCACCTTGTTCTGCCCCTCCGGCCATCTGTTCTCCACTCAATTTCCCCTGGTGGGTGGTTATTTTGAATCTGATATTGTCATAAACTTAATGGGTGGCCATCCAAAACCTACCACTGAGAGCAGCAGGTCTTTATGCACACCATCCATGAAGTAAACCAGCCTAAGTCTGATAGTTTAGTAGACACTTGTCTGCCATCTAAATTCCAGCAATATCAGCTTGATTCCCTTCCCAGTTGCAACACGGCACTGCATACAATGAAGTTGTCTCTGGCTGCAACGCAATCACCTGCTTTGCAATACACTCTCCTCGCCCAACATCAGCATTACTTTTGCAGGCGCTAAGCAATGCTGTAAATGACAGAATATTAGACTCAAATGGCATGGCTTTCATCAAGCTCTCTGCTTCCTCTAGCTGCCCAGCTCTCCCAAGCAGATCAATCATGCAGACATAGTGAATCTCACTAGGGCTAATACCATACATATGATGCATGGAGGCAAAACAAAGGAGACCCTCGTTAAGAAGACCAGAGTGGCTACATCCAGAAAGAATACTAACAAAAGTGAGCTCATCCGGCATAACACCACCTTCCTGCATCTGATAAAAAAGATGAAGAATAACCTTACCTTGCCCATGCCGAGCATACACTGCCATCATGGCATTCCAACAAACCACATTGCGCACAGACATCTGGTCAAACATCATACGTGCATCCTCCAGCCTGCCACACTTGCCATACATGCTGACAAGTGCTGTCCCCACAAATATATCTGACTGACACCCACTCTCAAGGATACAGGCATGGATCTCTTTGCCATGAGTTAGTGTTGTCTCACTCGCACAAGCAAAAAGGACATTGAGAAACGTGATTTTGTCTCCCTGTACTCCCTGTTGCTGCATTTGATAAAAAAGAAAAAGGGCCTCCTTGCCATGGTCATGCTGAGCATACACTGCAATCATGGCATTCCATGAGACCAAATTCTGTTCTGGCATCTCATTAAAGACCCTTCGAGCATTTTCCAAACAGCAACACTTTCCATACATGCTCAAAATGGCAGTCCCTATACTGACATCTGATTGAAATCCCCTGTACATTATGCGTGAATGAATACGTTTCCCTTCAATAGTAGCTCCCTGGTTGGCACATGCAGAAAGAAGACTGGCAAACGTATACTTATCTGCAATACATCCCTTCTGTTCCATTAAATCAAACAGCTGTAGAGCATCCTGGCCCTGCCCAAACTGAGCATATACTGCAATCATGGCATTCCATGAAACTACATCCGGCTTGGGCATTCTCTCGAACAATCTACGTGCATCCTTTGGGCTGCCACACTTGCCATACATTTTGATGATGACATTATTAAGTGCAACATCTGTTTCATGTTTGCTGTACAAGATGCATGCATACATCTGCTCACCTTGAGCCCGCATAGCATTTACAGCACATGCTTCAATAACAGTGATAAAAGTGACTCTGTTTGGCATCACTCCGTGTTGCTGCATTTGTTCAAAAAGCTGGAGGGCCTCTTTGCCCTGCCCATGCTGGCAATATGAGGTTATCATGGCATTCCATGCTACCACGTCCCTTTCTTGCAATTTCCCAAAAATCTCTATTGCATCCTTCAGGCTACCAGACTTTCCATACATATTCACAAGGGCAGTGCTTACAATAGTATTTGACTCAAATTTGCCATGCATTAAACGCGCATGTACTCGCTTGCCTTCACCTAAGACTGTCCGGCCAGCGCAACCAGAAAGGACACATGCAAATGTGACCTTGTCTGGAAATATACCCTCTTGCTGCATTTGGTCAAAGAGCTGGAGGGTCTCCTTGTCCTGCCCTTTTTGAACATGGGCTTGGATTATAACGTTCCACAAAAGCACATTCCGATAATTAATATTACTAAACAAGGCCATGGCGTCAGCCAAAGAGCCACATTTGCAATACTCTTTTACTAGGTGTTTCTGTAAAGACATGTTTTGCTCTCAAGTGCAATCCTCATAATGTCGCCTACAAGATGCCTTTCGTCCGCCAAAGCCTTTAAATTACTTATGAGTACAAAAGATAGCAGATTCTGCCTGATAAGCAGCTTGGTCCAATCTAACACAATTACAGGAGCCATAGTAGCTGGGTTGATCTAAGAAAGTGCATTCCACATCAGGTGTTAACCTTGCCATAAATCAACTTGATGGTGGCAATTTTGATCCCTGCTACTCGATGAAAATGAACGGCACTTCTTCTAACAATGCAGTATTTAATTATCGGTTCAGTAAAGTACGGAAAGCAACAGAAATGTAGCAACAGCGGCAAAATGCCTTTTTTATTTTGCCTAATGAGAAACATGGCAGGTTGTACCGTTCAAACAATGGCATGTACCGCACCATACAAATTCACGAATTGGGTCGTTCCGAGTCACATCCATTGCATGCCAGCGGCAACCATGATGATGAGGGCATTGGACGAAACTCCCAAAAGGGCTCTCCGAGGAAGGTACTGACTTGTCATTGTCTTAGATCGACCATACTATTCCAATTTCCGGTCAATTTTGAAGTATAGCTTTGATCCTCACCATTAGGATCTTTTGGGCTATCGCCTACCTTAACAAGCCTACCTTAACAAGTGTCCTCCACAAGATGGAGTTCCTGTAAAATCAAAGGAATCTTGTTTGCCATTAAGTGGATTGACTCTGATTCCTTAAATGTTAATCACATGCCTAGGTAACACCCCATAAGGTAATTTAATAACACCTTCCTCATCCCTTCTATGCCATTCGACGGAGTTGCTCACAGTGTTTGATCATCCACGAAGATTTTTAGAGAGAAGATTTTCGTATGAATCATTCATAAAATGCTGATAAGTGCTAGGTGCATTATGCAATAAAAAAAGTCATTATGTGACTACCAAAGGCCTCAAACATTGACATGAATGTGGCTTTCAACTTGTACTATAGCAAACTACTATTTGGTTGTATCTTATGAAATAATTCATGAAGCTATAAAGCTGCTTATAGAGCAAGTAATAACTTTTAACTCTCTTTCAATCTAAATTGAATATACACCACTTCCTCTAAGTGAAATTACACGATATGAAGACATATGCATATGGATATAGTAGACACATAAATGACTCAAAAACCTTTATAATAAACTAGACTAGGAAGGCTCACCCTTCTCAGGTTTTTTTCCTTTATTACAATGACTCTTGACATAGGACTTGACTGATGACTCAGATGGGAAGCCAAGAAGTCTGGCATAGTAATAGCTAGCCAAGAAGGTTGGGAAAACTCATCATCTATTAGTCATGCACTATAGATGGCTCTGGCATAGTAATAGCTAGCCAAGAAGGTTGGGAAAACTCATCATCGAATTTTGTCGCATCTGGTATAGATATGTAGTCAATGAACCACTTTAGGTTGAAGAGTCTATAATCAAGGCTTCACCAAGAGATGTTGATTCCCCAGAAACATCAAAATCACTTGAAGCCTTGCCAATAGTCATCTACCATGTACTCGCCCATGTAGTTGCATGTGCATCCAAAGTCTCATCTATTCCATCACTCCACAAACCTCCATGCTATGCCACAAGTATCTACTCCATCACTTCACAAACTAAAGCCTAAACCATGTGCCACAAGTATCAAACAATCACCAACATTTGATCAACCAAAGCACCATCTACTCCATCACTCCACAAACTAATGCCTAAATCATGTGCCACAAGTATCAAAGTTTAAACAATCACCAACATCTGATCAACCAAAGCACCATCTAGCAATCATTACGAAGGAAAAATCCCACTCAATCCAAAGGTCCCAACCCCCCCCTCCCCTATGATGTTTTGCCAACCTTTCCCTTAAAATTAAATGGTGATAGATCAAACAACAAATCAAATTAGAACTCACTAATACACCCAAAATGTCATAGCTAATCAACAAAAAACTTGGACAGGTGCCATAACCTAGCTTACTCCTTAGAGAAACTTGTACCCACCGTGATTACTCATCACAAGAGCCAAGTCACCAACAAAATGTTGAATTCTTATGAAAAATCCAGATCAACTTCAAAATTCACTCTATAAAGTTTTTGAAAATGCTCAGTCAACTTCACTTTCTATTGATATTGATACAAATGTGGGGGTAATTTTACTTCATTATCATCATCAAGGCAATCATAGTGAACTTTGATGTGACAAGGACATATCAATAGTATGCTTAATTCCTCAAAATTATTTCTACATTATTTGAAAAATGTCCATAAATAGCATCATTGCTTGAAGCATGACCATCAAAACAGGTAGCTTAGCCAAATCTTGAGTGACATCATATAGCTTAAAATTTGACAAGGGTTTCCTTACATACATGAAATAGATATCCTTTTTGGTCCCTTGGATCTATGGATCGAACTTCTAGACCTTTCTCTCTTTGTAATTGGCCCATCTTATCTATTAAGAGGGGAATTCTCATGTGATTGTGTGCTACCCTACTTTTCTTCAAGGAGCGTCCCTATGAGAATAATTAGCCTACTCATGATCTCTATTAGCATAGTTTCGAACAAAACCTCCTTAGCATTTACTTTCTTAGTTTTAGATCAACAAGTCATGATGTATACCTACTTGTTATGGGTGGGTATGATCAGTTCACATCCCACAAATTTGATAGGTATGGAGTTCAAATAGATGCTCCATTGACCTCCTCCTCTTTAGATATAATGTTCATGTTCAATCCTCTCAGGGAGGTTCAGCTAAGGATTTCTTGGTCGTAGCTCACTCTTTGATGCGTCATATAATTTCTTTTTATAGATCTCTTCTTTGTGACCTAATTTTATATAATAGCCACATCTTACATCAGGGCATTTGTATGAATAGTGCATATTTACTCTACACCCATATAAGGAACATTTGGCCTTCTGCAATCCTTTGCATTATGTGCCTTCTTCAAGACATTTGCATCTACAGTCACACAATTAAGTTTCTCATTGTCTATCTGATGAAATTTAATTATCACATTGTCTATCTACAATCACACAATTAGGTTTCTCATTGTCTATCTAACGAAATTTCATTACTCTACACCCACATTAGGAACATTTGGCCTTCTCCAATCCTTTGCATTATGTGCCTTCTTCAAGACATTTGCATCTACAATCACACAATTAAGTTTCTCATTGTCTATCCCATAACTCCTTTGATTTATGATTGTCAAGTGTCAAGGGTTTCACTATATGAATTGATGCAAGACCACCCACCCGATTGGGATGCTCGCCTACTCTCAACATTAAACTATAATGCCTTTCTTGAAACAATGTATTGAAATAGTATCTGCTAGTGTTGGTGGATTCCCTCTCCTAACAAACATTTACATCTATCTATTCAATCCACAGGTGAAGAGATAGAGTCTTATTTCAGTGGGTCAGCTAGATGATGCTCACTCGTGGGAATAGTCTTCCACACTTTCAATGGGCCATTATTCCAAGGTGTGCCAATGCAAAAGAGTTGTATCAAATTTTTATTTGAGTTGATCTTGGAAACTCTACCAATTGACGATAAAGTGTTATATATATTTCGGGTTCTATCATAAGTGCAGAGGAAGACATTGCACACATGAATGAAGAGCCCCCCCCAATACATGCCAAATTTGTCCATGGGTTTTGTGCCTCAAGAGGTAGATTTGGATGACCAATTGAATCACGCCAAGGCATAAGAAATCCTCAATGAGTAAAGAGAGCTTCTTGGAAAGGAGTCCCTAGGATGGTTCATAGTGTGACCCATGGATGAGATACCATGATAAGGGACCCACTTAGTCTTCATGACATGGCTAGGATTTGACCATCTGAGTTTGTAAGAAACACATTGTTTCTTTGATCCAGAAATGCACACAACAGGTACGTGTAACCAGAGCTTGTGGACTTGAGACACAAAACCCTCTCTCAAATCCTACTATAATGGTTTATTGAGGTAGAAGGGAACATGCCCAACAATGAGTAGATTCTTATAAACTTTATTCAGTAGGTGTACATCCACAACATATTAAACTGCCGTGTTGACTGTATGGATAAACACCATCTATCAGTAACAGGAAAGGGATGACCAACAACTGAGCATCAAAAGAGGGAAATAATTGAGAATAGAGAGAGTGTCGCAGAGACCTCATGTGCTAACTCTAAAAAAACATAATTACTTGATTGACCTCGCCGTCAACTGGGTATCACCTTCAAAGATATGCAAGCTTGAATTACCAACCTAGAAAAAGAGATAGAGACCCTATGAGTGGAATTCTAGAGGTTGGAAGCTGAGGTTGTCAGCTACAAAGTAGTTTTTGGACATATAGACATGGATGACCAACCCAACCTAGGTGGATTAAGCCCATAATTGAGCCCACCTCTCCCCCCATCAATGAGGGGAGGGGGCCACTTTTTGAAATTGGAATTTCAAATTTTGAATCTCCCTCCCTTCCTCTCTCTCCCTCCTCCTCCCTCTCCCTCTCCTTCCCCTCTCCCTCTCCCTCTCCCTCTCCCTCTCCCTCTCCCTCTCCCTCCCCCTCCCTCCCTCCCTCCTCCTCTCCCCTCCTCAGTCTTGCTCCTCCTCCTCCCTCCACATGAGCCCACCTCTCCCCCATCAATGAGGGGAGGGGGCCACTTTTTGAAATTGGAATTTCAAATTTCGAATCTCCCTCCCTTCCTCTCTCTCCCTCCTCTCTCCCTCCTCCTCCCTCTCCCTCTCCCTCCCCCTCCCCCTCCCTCCCTCCTCCTCTCCCCTCCTCGGTCTTGCTCCTCCTCCTCCCTCCTCCTTTGTTTGGCTCCTCCTCCTCCCTACTTCCTCTCCCCTCCTTCTCCAATTGCCCTACTTCTCCTTTTCTCCTCCCTCTTGTAGCTGAGAGTGATCTCAACGGAAGCAAGAACGGAAGAAGGAGAGAGAGAGAGACAGAGAGCCACACAAGTTTGGTGGGTGCAGAACCACCCTAATCTTCTTTTTCATTCATTTATATATGTGTTTGAGTATTGTATATAACCGGGGTGAAGGCACACTGACCTTTAACCCCCACAACCTCCCACTTAAAGGACAATGTGCCTTTCAGGGAGAACAACCAGTGAGCATACTATCCAATGCCCATCAATACACGACAATACTCAAACCGCTGACTAGGTAGACTCTTCGTCAGCATATCTATAGGGTTATCATCTGTATGAACCTTGACAAGCTCTATGCGCTTGTCCTCAAGTACCTCCCTGATGAAATGGTACCTGACCTCAATGTGTTTGGTCTTTGCATGAAAGACCGGATTCCGTGCTAGCTAAATAGCACTCATGGAATCACTATGCAATGTCGGTACACCTGTATGAATCCCCAAATCTCCCACTAGCTGATCAAGCCATATAGCCTCCTTGCAACCCCCTGTGGCTGCAACATACTCAGCCTCTGTGGTAGACAAAGCAACGCACTTCTGTGCGCGAGACATCCACAACACTGCACCACCTGCAAAGGTGAACACATAACCAGAAGTGGATCTCCTAGTATCCACATGCCCTGCATAGTCTGAATCTATGTACCCAAGTACACGCATGTCTCCTTTACCAAAGCAGATGCACATCTCCTTGGTACCCTTCATGTACCTCATGATGCACTTAACTGCCTCCCAATGCCTCTTTCCTGGATTAGCCATATACCGGCTAACAACTCCCACTGCAAATGCAATGTCTGGTCTAGTAGCTATCATAGCATACATAAGACTCCCAACTGCTGATGCATAAGGAACCTTGGCCATCATGGCCCTTTCCTCATCTGATTTGGGACTATCTGTATGACTCAGTTTCACATATGGAGGCAATGGAGTACTCATTGCCTTCCCCCCCTCCATATTGAAATGCTGCAATACTTTTGTAACATACTCTTTTTGTGAAAGCCAAAGGAGTTTCCTACTCCGATCACGCGTGATGCGCATACCAAGAATATGACCTGCAAGTCCCAAATCCTTCATATCAAAGGCCTCATGCAACTTGGCCTTTAATGCATCTAGCTCATAAGTATTCTTGCTAGCCAATAGCATATCATCCACATATAGTGCCAAGATTATCAGGCTATTTTAGTGTAGAGGCAGTGATCAATTTCACTCCTTCTAAAACCCTGGGACCGAATGAAAGCATCAAACTTCTGATACCATTCTCTAGGTGCTTGCTTAAGACCATAGAGACTCTTCTTCAGCTTGCAAACTAAATGCTCTTTGCCCTTTTCTTCAAAGCCTTCCGGCTACATCATGTAAATTTCCTCATGCAAATCCCCATGCAAGAAAGCTGTCTTGACATCCATCTACATAAGCTCCATATCCTCTGATGCCACTAGTCTAAGCATGCATCTAAGTGTGGTCATCTTCACAACTGGAGAGAATATCTCATCAAAGTCCACACCCTTCTCTTGCTTGAACCCTTTAGCGACCAAACGGGCCTTGTACCTAGGCACATCATCACCTGTGACCTTCATTTTGTAGACCCATTTACATGGCAATGCTTTCTTTCCATGTGGCAAAGAAACCAAGTCCCAAGTCTTATTCTTCATAAGTGAACTCATCTCTGATTGCATAGCATACTCCCACTTGCGTTGATCCTCATGCATCATAGCCTCTCTGTAGCAAGAAAGCTCCCCGCAATCAGTAAGCATCACATAGTCTACCCCTGTAAAAAACCTATCAGGCGGTCTAGACACTCTAGATGATCTTCTCAAGGGCATTTCAGCTTGCTGTCCCACCTGCATATCAGCCACATTTGGCTCATCATTTCCACCAATAGATGATCCATCATCTACCCTTGATTGTATACCTGTGGGAGTACTTGTTGGTACCATTTCTTGCACATTTGTTGGTGCATGGACAACTTGCTGTCTATCAACATATGCAGGTGGATTCACATCCTGGAAAGTGATTCTCCTCATTTCCACATTCCTCATGGGTGCCTTATGCATCTTCTTCTCATTAAAGACCATATCATGGCTGCGTATGATCTTCTTTGCTTCTGGATCCCAGAGACGATAGCCCATCTCTCCACTTTCACCATAACCCAGAAAGATGCATTTCCTAGACTTAGGATCTAGCTTCTTTCGAAGCTCTTTTGGCACATGTGCATATGCCTCACACCCAAATATACGCAAATGAGAGTAAGAGGGCTTCTTGCCACTCCACGCCTCTTCAGGAATACCACCATCCAAACTCTTACTAGGTGATCTATTGATCACATGCACTGCAGTCTTCATTACCTCAGCCCAAAAACCACCAGAAAGACTTGCATTGGAAAGCATGCATTGCAACCTTTCTTGAATGGTACGGTTCATCTTTTCTACTACTGGATTTTGCTCTAGAGTACGAGGGGATGTGAGCTCCCTCTTAATCCCACATGTATCATAGAAATGCTAAAAGTCATGAGAGAGATACTCTCCACCATTGTCAGTCCGTAGGCATTTAAGCGTTCTACCTGACTGATTCTCAACCAAGGCCAGCCATTTCTGAAATACGTGGAACACATCACTCTTCCGAGCTATAGCATAAGCCCACACTTTCCTAGTTGCATCATCAATGAATGTCACATAGTATTCAGCCCCGCCTAATGATCGTGTAGGCATGGGACCACATACGTCTGAATGCACCAAATCAAGCTTTTCAAATCTTTCTTTCCCCTTCTTTTATGGGCTGATTTAGTCTTCTTCCCATAGAGACAATGCTCACAAAATTCAAAATCAGAGAAACTCAAATGCGGTACATAACCCAAACGGCATAAGAGTTTCATTCCATTCTGGCTCATGTGCCCCAACCTGCAATGCCACAAAGAAGTGCTTGGCTGCTCGGTTATTACAACAACATGATCAAATACCCCTGATACATGTAAGGGATACAATGTCCCACACTTGGCACCCCTGGCCAAAAGCATAGAGCCCTTCTGAATTTTCCAACTCTGAAAGCCAAAAGTGGTGTGATAACCAGCATCATCTAGCTGACCCACTGAAATAAGACTCTTGGTCAGCTTAGGCACATGTCTCACATGTTTCAAAACAAATGCAGACCCATTTGCAAAAGAAAACTTTATGTCACCTGCTCCCACTATGTCACATGCATAGTCATTTCCAAGATGCACACAACCTGTCTTTCCACTGTCATAAGTGGAGAACCATTCCTTATGGGGAGTAACATGGAATGAAGCACCAGAATCCAAAATCCAATCCTGGGAATATGCATCATCTGAAGTGGTAAGCAACTCTGCAGATAAACTAGACATGAAGAGAATGTCATTGTCACCATCATGTGTGATTGCATTGATCTCCTCGATCTTCACTTTTCCTTTGTCCTCCCTTGGACTCTCTTCCTTTTGATTTGCACCCTAATTTGCATTCTTTTTCTTATCCTTTTGCTCTCTTTTCAGCTTGTAGCAATCCTTTTTCATATGGCCCTTCTTGCCACAATGGTAACACTCAATGTTCCGTGCCCTGGATTTGCTACGAGACTTCCCTCTTTCTTGGGACTTCCCCCTGAACTGTGATCTGCCCCTTTGCACATTTAAGGCTTCATCCTGCTTGTTGCCATCCATAGACTTCCGTCTAATCTCCTCGGCCAACAAGCTACCTACAACATCATCAAATTTCAATACTCCACTAGGTGCAGAGTTACTGACAGCTGTACGGAAGGTATCCCATGAGGCCCGATGGCAATGAACATAAGAGAAATATTGCCTTAGTCTCCGCATCAAAATTCATCTTCTGAGCCTGAAGCTGGCTGAAAATAATATTGAATTCATTCAAGTGAGAAGCAATGGAGACCCCTTCCTTCATCTGCAGCTCAAACAACCTCTTCATGAGGTAAACTTCATTAGAGGCAGTTTCCTTCTCATAAGTGGCACACAGTTTCTTCCACAAATCTTCTGTAGTTTGCTCATTTACTACTGTGAAATAAACTGACTCTGTAAGATGAAGTCTAATAGTAGACTTTGCTAATGCATCCAACTCATTCCAATCATCCTCAGACATATTTGCAGGCTTAGCTTCAATCCCTGCCAAGGGTTTAATCTGCTTCTTTTGAATAAGCACATCCCTTATTTGTTCTTTCCACAAAGAAAAGTTTGTCCCATCAAACTTTTTAATGTTGAAAAACTCCTTTTCAGACATGGAAGAGGATGCCATGATGCAAATGAAACAAAATCCCAAATGCTAGTGCCTGCAAGAGAAAATCACACCAAATACCAGGTGCACCCAAATGTGTATGCCACAATAGAGTGAAATATCACCAAAACTCAAAGCTCAAAGCATCAAAAAGATGCATTTGACTCATGTGCATATACTATGCATCCATATGAGCAAATCTGGCCCAAAAGAAAATGCCAATAAGTGCCAAATGACTCAAGCATGAACACCGTCCACTGGCATATGCATCAATAATGTCTCATCCAAGAGAGCATAGCACTATCAGTGCATCACCTGCAATGTTTCAAAGCTGTCCCTCAGCATAAAATAGCATCCATGTGCAAAGCGTCCATAAAAATAGCATCCCATAAGGCAATTTGGGCCTGTCAACGCATCCAATAAGGACCGCAATGCATCCAAATGGCCTATAAATCATCCACTACAACCAAATGCACACCACAAATGAGCGCACACTGCTCAAACTACAACCAGATTGATCTGCATAAGGTATGCTCAGGAAATCATGGTCCCACGGTAATGACCGCTATTGAAAATAGAACCTGAGATGCCTCAAAACATGGGCGCCATTGCATAATCAGACTCGGCAAGAAAATCTGCAAATATCTCTCTTCTGCCAGAACTCCAAAATCCCAACCGATGAGTGAGAAATGGGAGTCAACACTTATCCACTGCCATGTGGCATAAATCTAAGGTTTCAAAACCTTAGAATGAAAAATGCATAACAGAGAGACGAAATCGAATACACAGAGATCTATAACTCTGAAAATCCTCCATCGAATCACGCAAGAACTGATAGGTAGGGGTTTTTGGGCATCTGGAACGCAATGGGACAGACGGTTTTGGAAACCGTGGTCTCAATCACTGGGTCCAACACACGGACTGAAAAACGTTTTTGGAAACAGAGCTGTTTGTAAACTCCACCGGAGTGCGAATGATGAGCAACATAGAGGTTTTAGGACCTCCTGAGTCCACCGGAACTGACAGATCTGCAAATGGTTGCTCCAAAATTGAGTTCTAACACCCGGGCAAAAAACGCAGGAACTGACACAGTGAGTTAGAAATCCAATGAAATGAACCCAGATTCAAGAATGAAGGTGTTTCCAAGCTCCTGAAGTGAAGTGGACACCAAAAGCAAGCAATAGTTGCCTCTACAAGTCAATACAGAGTCTCTGTCATCGAACGGAACAGGAAAAAGCTCAAAAAACGACTTTTTCTTTCAAACCACTTAACAGGCTCTCAAAACCACTTCGCAAAGCCAAAGTGACTTTTCTAAAGGTTCCTCCAAGGTCTCTGCACACTCGGATGCAAGTAAAGTCACCCACAAAGCTTCCCATAGAGCTTCTCCTTCCTCCCACAGAGCTACTGAGCTTCAAGCATTCACGCACGCTCAGCTAGATCACCCGAGCCCTGATACCAGTTGAGAGTGATCTCAACGGAAGCAAGAATGAAAGGAGAGAGAGAGAGACAGAGAGCCATACAAGTTTGGTGGGTGCAGAACCACCCAAATCTTCTTTTTCATTCATTTATATATGTGTTTGAGTATTGTACATAACCGGGGTGAAGGCACAGTGACCTTTAACCCCCACAGTAGCAGCTCTCCCCTCCTCCCTTCTGCAATAGCTCCTTCCCTCCCTTCTATACCAATCGCCCTACTCTCCTCCTCCTCTTCCTCTTGCCCTGACCTGCTTCTCCTCCTCCCTCTTTTTTGCTACTCTCTCCCTCTCATTGGTCAACTCATGGCACCATTCAAGGACATATCCAACAAGTACCATGTGAACTTACAACTAGAGGCTGAATATGCAAGCACATGCCATTTGGGATTTAATGGAACTCCTCAAAGTGTGCTCCACAGTCTTTGATTGCAAGGGAAGAAGCATCTTGACCTTTGGGTGGATGGAACCTTGTATCCTTTAGACCCTGCCACCCAAAAGAGTACTCCTTTTCATATAGTGCATGATGTTGTTCGATTTGTTGGCAACGGACATGCTAGATTGCTTGATTATTGCAATCAATTGAACTATTCTCAGACATTGGCTATGAAAGCAAGTGAGGTGTAAACAGTCCAAGCAGAAGAACTATCACATTTGGGAAATTTTACTATTGTGGCAATGCATAGTAGTATGTAGGATCTCCAAATGTAAAACAAGGAACTCAGTGACAAAGCACATGCACTAGACTTGGAGCGATAGGAATTGGAAGAATCAATCCATAAGCTCACTGAAAGCAAACAAGATTTGGAAAGGTCTATATATGACCAAGTTCAACATGCTATGGAGAAGGAATGACAGAAGTCGATAGAATGAGTACAAAAGTTGAAGGGAACACCTTTGGGACTGAAGGAGAGGAAAAGACAATTGCAATCTATGGATCCATTATCACCCCCGATAGTGATGCCCGAAAGAGGAGGGTATGGGCTGCAAGGTTAGTTCCTCAAATTTTCAATGAAATTTTTTACTCCAAAATATTCATGGTGTTGCATTGTTTCCACTAAGACTCATTTGTACTCTACTTTAGGAATTTCATGGAGGATGTGATGGGAATAATGGAAATGTATGATAGTGATTGTTCATATGTTTTAAGAAGTTTAATAAAGCCAAGTGATGTCATTGAAGTGTTGAAGGACCCTAGACAAAAAGGGCTATGTGAACAAGTTGCTAGAGAGGTAATGAAGGACTTCAAGGGCCTTGTGCAAGCAAAGGAGGTGCTTGGAGCTTGTGATGCTACTGGGTGTAAGTCATGAAGCTTACAACTCTATTTTTAAAAATTTCAAGTCTACTATGGAGGAAAAGTATAAGATATCTACAGTGCCATTGCCAACACCCTAGTCTGTAAGGCTTGCACATCAAGAAACAAACCAATGTGCTAGATAAAAGCTTGGAGGATATCATTGTGTAAGTGGCACAATGACTTGGAAGAGTAAAAAGAAATCTGGCATCCAAACGTTTGAAATGAATGCTTTCAATAATGTTTACGTGGATGTAGAGAATTTGCAGACAGCTATGGTCAAATTCAATGGGATGAGAGAAGAAGGTTCCCTCCTCATTCAACTTTACTTCTTCTCATTTCTATATCCTTATTGTATTTCTCTTTCAATGTATAGATGGCAAGCTAGTATTTGTTGTAAAAATGGATGAAGCTCAGTTTTGGTAAAAGAGAATAAGCTAGAGAGGGTGAGCATTTGTATTATGAATGATGCCTTGCGTTTTGCTCAAGGGGATGAGGAAGTTGAGCAAGGTTTCTCAGTCCAATCTGAAAAGGACATATGGTGGCTTGTAGCCTTTGAGACCCCAAAGGAGTGCCATGAGACATTGAAGTGGGGTTTTTTAGAGAACTGGCATCCTGTCGATTATTATTCAAGGACAAGAGGCAGGGCAAACATCATTAGTGGATGGGCATGGAACATTTCAATTTGAATGGCATTGAGCTGGTGATTTGAAGACCCTCAAGTGCTTGTATGGTTGTGATACAGGTGCATATGAAAAATGGGCTTTTATTGCACCCATTCTCAAAAGATGCAAAAGGGAAGCCTACAGTGGGAAGATGGCATCCTTTCTTGCAACCAAAGTGTAGCCCTTGATCGTCACAAAAAGGATCCTAATTGGGACCCCATTCTACCGATTCCATTGGAGCCAGTACACATGTGTGCTTCCCTTTTGCATCTTTTGAGAATGGGTGCAATAAAAGCCCATTTTTCATATGCACCTGTATCACAACCAAAGTGTAGCCCTTGATCGTCACAAAAAGGATCCTAATTGGGACCCCATTCTACCGATTCCATTGGAGCCAGTACACATGTGTACTTTGCATGATGAACTGCATATACTTGATAAGTTACTCTATCTCCATCTAGTTTATGCTTGGAATTTGAGGCCACAGCAAGTCTCTGCACAATGCATTGCAAAAGCTGAAGAACTACTCTCACTAATGGGACTTTACAGAGGCAATGTGAAGCTTAAGCAGGACAAGAAATAATTAGGAAAAACACAAAATCTTCCTGCTATATTATCCATGGGTGGAGGAAAGGCAAGGAGGTTCTTGTCCAACCACAATGCTGATAAAGAAAAGCATACATTTGCTCAAAGCACCCTAGGTTGGGAGTACTGGAAAGCTTTGTGTGAGTACACTATGAATCAAGCTTCACATCCGCGAATTTCTACTTTGAGAGCAAAACTGTGGACAAAGCTTGATGCATTTATAAAGTTGCTTAGACAAGGTCAAAAGTAAAAGAGATGCTCGCTCTCTATTTGCCTAGATCAAAACAAATATTTAGATTTTTATTCTAGCATAGTAAATAGGAATGCCATAAGGGAATCGCCTAATGGTTCAACTCCAAAAGTGAGGGTGAGCCTTTGTTGGAAGAAAATCTTGTGACTCAACACCATGTGTGATGTGAAAGGGGCGAAATTGATAAGGATGATTTGGGTGGATTGGATAGATGGGCCAAATCATTTTCAATCAAAATAAAGATCATAGATTTGAAAACATTCCTTTTCCAAAAATGACACACTTTATTGAGGACTAGTTGGGTGATCCACACTAGAAGGGGTCTAAATGTGTAGAAAACCAATGGTTTGTACAGATGAAGTAATGAATAAAAAAATTACTTACAAGAAAATGGAGATTTTATACTTGTAGAGCTAGAAAAAGAGCTTTGTGCCCATATTAAAACTTTCTCAATTGGACACTGAAAAATAATTTCTATGGATGAGCCAAACTATCCCAAATACTGGATTGCACTTCTTAGGCAGTAGCCCTCTGTGTGGTGGGCATTAGTGGCAATTTTATGGGATCCTCATAATGGGACAACTAGAACACGGATGATCCAATGTTGGATCTTCTATACTCAACCATAGAAATGAAATCTTATCAATAGTGGATCATCTCATTGACATTAAGAAAGTCAAAGATTCTAGAAGTGATGTCTTATCTGGAGTGGATACGTTCATGTACATTGCGAGCAAAAAAAGTCTCATTAGTGATGTCTTGTTGGGCATGGAAGAGCTCATGCATATTGACAAACTTGGTGAAGGAAATTCCATGGTGTTGTGAAAACCATGTAAGGTGTGCCAATGTTAACCGGTGTTCTCTTGTTTCCCTTGTAGTGCCTTTGTGTGTGCCACTCCATCCCCCTTCACTCTCCTCTTCCCTTCTCCTTCTCCCTCCCTTCTCCCCTCTCTTCTTCCTTCTCCCTCTTCCCTCTTTCTCTTGTGAAAACACATTGCAACAATCCAGGAGCCGCTTGAGTGACACATGGGGACGGTTCGTGCTTTGCATTGCTCTCACAAGGGGACGGCTCGTGCTTTGCATTGCTCTCACAAGCAGTAGCTTGGAGTGGAGGCTCCATCGGCATTCCTTCAAGATCCCCACGACACGTGAGTGAGACTACATAGCCAATGCGTGATGTCCTCTTAAAAGTAGATCAGTTTCAAGGTTCTCAGCACTCTTAGAGAACATTTAATGCAAAAGGATGTAGTTACAAAATCTAAGCAAGCTTGCAAACTTCGTGTTCAAACATTCAAAATCGTTCTTTGAATGGACTTTGATATAACGTGATCAACGTGCAAAACATGAAATGGATATAGTGTGACAAATAATTGTCAAGGGTAGAGGAGCACAAATACAATGAATGATGTATACAAGGAACTAAAACCGACCTACAAATACATGAAGAGGAATTGGGTCTAGGGAAATCCACAAAAGCAACCAAAGAGAATGAGAGTCATGAATGTGGAACATAGGGTCAATGAATTGGAATTTAGGTGTGGTAAATGTACACGTATGCATTTCATTTACTTGCGTGATATTAAGACATGCAGAGAAAATGTGTGGCAAAGGAAAGGGATTGATAGGAATGAGCACCTCCTTACAATATTTTCTTGTTTTTTTCAAAATGACAAGTAAAGGCCTCTAGTACAAAAGGTCAATCCACTTTTAAATAAGAAGAGGATTCTCAATAATGCATATCGAATTATTATAGGAATATCACATGGAACATATTGGGATTGGTTGATAAGGCCAAAGGAGGAGTAAAATCTAGCATTCATGATAACACAAGAAAGTCCAAAATAAGAAATGCAACTTTATATGCAAAACCCCTTTTGAATTATTTCATAGAGGAAGTAGCTTTGCCTCAATGCCATTTGTCTCCTAACTCCCTAATAGTGAAGAGGTGACTGAAATACAACTTCCAATGGGCTTAAGGAAAAATAAGTCTTTGAATCTCTATTGAAGAAAATATAGGCACAAAGGGCATGTTGGGGCTTCATCTTATGCTTTGTTTACTCTTTGGTAGAAAAACTCTGCACATGTTAAATTTCCCAAAAGGCAAAAAATATCAAAATGCAATGATTGTGATGACTTCAAGCAGGCAATTGAGAGTTCACCTAGTCCAAAGGAAAAGGAATTGTACAAAAGGAATCACAAATATCATCATGGACTTGTTTGGCATGCGACACAATGAGAGTGGTTTTTTCAACTCTTACATACTAGTTAGCAAAAGGGAAAGGCTAAGCAATATCAAATATCATGAAACACCCACCACAAACGCATTGAACAACACCAATTATTGGAGTTAGAGCCTCCTATTCCACTCTCTCAAACACATATGTGTTGTGCAATATTAGAACTCTTCCACAAAACATCCAAAAACATATTTGTTCTTGAAGCAACACAATCCTTCTAAAAGAGGGCAACCCACTCCTTCCTTTGAAAGAACAAGGAAATCATGTGGAACCTTGTAGAGCATGCATCCACTTCCAAACACTATACAACACCAACAAAACTCTCACTAAGCTTGCAAGCCATGAATCACCATAAATGATAGAGAAAGGTGGCAAGATTTGCATGGAAACTACAAGAGAATTGAGGAAAGATCATGGAGAATCCAAAAGAAATAGATGTATCATGAGTAGAATTGAGAAGATACAAGGTCGGAGCAACAAAGCATGCTCAAATCTGAGTGATACAATACTTAGGGAGAGCAAAAAGTGGGCACATCAAGGCTAGGGAAACTCCCATAATACTAGGGTAGCACTAGGGCTCAATGTATAGATGTAAAGGGGGCTTAAACCTCCACAAAATCTGAGAAGATGGCTAGAAGCTTCAGCATATCAATCCAAACCGGTAATTCTTGAAAAAAAAGTTCATCAATATTGAAGGAGGACTCCAGGGAATGAACAAGATAGTGGCTCCATAAAACTTAAACGACCTACCAACCAACTCGTCCCTAAGCTATTCAGAAGCCATGCACAGCAAGTCAAAACCCTTACTAAGAAACCTTGTAGAGAACCCAATCGGCAGAATATCACACTGAAAGGAAAGAAATTCTTTGAGCTTGACTATCGGATGAACAAGAGATAAACCCCACCTTTAGCTATTTGAACAAGAGACTCTATTTGAATAAAAAATCTAGAAACATATTTGTTCTTGAAGCAACACAATCCTTCTAAAAGAGGGCAACCCACTGCTTCCTTTGAAAGAATAAGGGAGTCATGTAGAACCTTGTAGAGCATGCATCCACTTCCAAACACTATGCAACACTAACAAAAGTCTCACTAAGCTTGCAAGCCATGAATCACCATAAATGATAGAGAAAGATGGCAAGATTTGCATCGAAACTACAAGAAAATTGAGGAAAGATCATGGAGAATCCACAAGAAATAGATGTATCATGAGTAGAATTGAGGTCGGAGCAACAAAGCGTGCTCAAATCCGAGTGATACAATGCTTAGGGAGAGCAAAAAGTGGGCACATCAAGGCTAGGGAAACTGCTCCCATAATACTAGGGTAGCACTAGGGCTCAATGTATAGATGTAGAGGGGGCTTAAACCTCCACAAAATCTGATAGGATGGCTAGAAGCTTCGGCATATCAATCCAAACTGGGAATTCTCAAAAAAAAATCTCATTAATATTGAAGGAGGACTCCAGGGAACGAACAAGATAGTGGCTCCATAAAACTTGAACGACCTACCAACCAACTCGTCCCTAAGCTATTCAGAAACCATGCACAGCAAGTAAAAACCCTTACCAAGAAACCTTGTAGAGAACCTAATCGGTGGAATATCACACTGAAAGGATCGAAATTCTTTGAGCTTGACGAGACTCTATTGATGAAGAAGAGATAAAACCCACCTTTAGCTAGTCAAGTGAGTTCAGGTTTGCTAAGTGGGTGGGAAGCGATTTCTCTGCCTTGACAAAATGCTAATTTTACAATCATAGCTTGGAAATGTTCTTATAGTTGTGGTAACCTTAAAGCGCCAAAATTTATGTAATCATTGTGTAAGCATAGGGCTCCCACCATATATCCAACCCTCATCATGTCTTGTGGCTAGAGATGCCATGACCTTGTTTAATTCCATAATCATATGTTTGATCTTGAGGTGCACAATTTATGTAATCATTGTGTAAACATAGGGCTCCAACCATATATCCAACCCTCATCATGTCTTGAGGCCAGAGATGTCATGATGCTCCATTATCATACAGCAAGCATGTACCTATGGTTCATAGATGTTTATTATTGGCTATCACAAACAAAGTTGTGTTCTTTGGCTAAAACTTACCATTCTTGATTATACATAAGTGCATAAATTTTGACATGCCACAACCACCCTTTTAAAGGAAGGACATATGAATTCTATTTGTAATCCATAAAGATTTTGGATCATTGATTCCACAAAAAAGAAGCATTGTTACAACTGAGAACTTAATCGTCTTTAATGCTTGATTAATATGAAATCGCGTGACTAATGTTCAAAACTAAGCTAGGGAGCTACCAAAAAATGAATTCCATAATTTCTTTTCAAAGATTAAGGCTCTAAAGTGGACACTTCAATTTATGATTTTGTTTTTCAAAGGTCAAGCATCCACTAATTATTAACTGCTTGATTGAGATAAACAATTCTAACCAAATAAAACACTGTCATATTAAATTACAAAGTAATCCCATCAAATACATTTGATTTAGATATTATAGAATATGGAAAAGAAAAGGATAATAAGTATTCTATGATTGCAATAGAAAGGTTTTTCTGTTGAGATGCAAATCTTTTCTTTTGACATTGCAATGCAACTTAGTGGGAACAAAGGATACTCTATAAGTATAAAATTAATGGCTTGTAGCAATTTCCTGCAAAGAGATCCTTTGAATCTTGAGGCACCCTTTCAAGTGCACAATTGAGAGCACTATCTTATGTCATGTATTAAGTGTAACTGTGCACCATTATCTTGATTCCATATTTACTTCCTTTCTTTTGGAGTCTCCTTAAATGTAGAGTTTTGATTGAGGTGGATCTTTCCTTAATGTAAAAACATGTAATTTTGAATCCATTTCTTTGTAAAACAAGTGTCCCTTTTCTATTGTTATGGCCCACTCCTTAAATTTTTGGACAAAAATTATGTTCTTTAACCAAGCTCTTTTATTAATGCTCAATTATTTGCAATTAGTTTACAACCCATCTATAACCATCAAATTTTTCCAAAGTCCCTATCTTAACCACAAGACAATTTTTATACATGCTTTAAGCTTACAAATATCCATGACTCCTATATAAAATTTTGAAGAAAATTTATTTTACTTGACCATGCTCTTTTATTAGTGCTCAAGTATTTGCATTGATGGATTTGAAATTATTAGAGTTTCATGGGCCTAGCTGTTAATCACATTATCATTTTATGCAATGCAATCCCACTGGCGACCATTGCTCTCTAGTGGCAAGCCAGTCCCATCATGCATTCAAATGAACAAATTTGAAATTGCAATTTCCCATGCATTCATTCCCCTGGTGGTGTAATATAAGAAAGTGCAAAATAAGAGAAGGTTGGGTTCTTTTCTTGCGTAGCTATTCTAATACATTGGTTTCTTGAGTGATGCCTTCTTTGTAGAGAATAAGCATGCGTGCTTGAAAAACAATCCCTTTATTATCTTTGACCATGACTCTCAATCAACATTCCTATGTTTATGCCATTGTTCAATACCATGTCTCTCCTCAGCACCCAAAGGCTCATCAATGTAAGTGTGCGAATCTTGAGGCATTGTATTTGGAGTGGTTGTCACTGGTAGGCTCATGTAAATGGGCAAGTTGTAATTTGTCTCTATGAGAGGAATAAAGTAATGAGATGATACAATTATCATTGTAAGAGATGCTTAGCATTGCATAATATGAGAGAATCGATTCAATATTTAAATATGAGAGGAAGAAAATGACAGGGTTTTATTTCCTTTTCAAATTACAAAAATATACATACATAAGGGGTACAAAGGGTACTCAAAGCCCCTTTTATTGAACACACATGATATAGGGAGGTTACTCATAGCCAATGCCTCGAGGATAATAGAGATACAATTATCATATGTAAGATATGCTTAACATTACATAAGATAATGTTCAAGAGAAGATATATGATTTAAAGGAAGTCGTAATGTGCAATGGCCTACATAATTTGTAAAGTAATAGAATTGTAAGACCCATATAAAACCATTTTCCTTAGTAAGAAAACTAGAATTGCAAGTCTCTAGAGTATGACCATGTGTTTTAAATGGATAAGTAGAAAACTAAAACGTACAAAGTGATACCCAAAATGCTTGTCAAAGGACATAAAGTGTCCACAAAGTTTTATATCATAAAGTTTGATAACTTTTCCTCCCTATGAAATTATGAATAAATGCATATAAATTTATACTATCTCTACATCCAAAAAAGACAATCTAATGAGGATAAAATTGAATGAATCTGTCTAAATTTGGGCTATCTCTACATCTAAAGGAGACAATCCTATGAAAGCTAAGAAAATAGGTGAAATTTGTAAAAGGTGATACTTGGGAAATGCTATTAACATTTAAAATATGGTCGGCTATGTTTGTGGATGGAATGAACTTCATAGAAATGACCTCTCGTGGCTAGAGCATATGCCTACCAAATGGAAAGAATGAAGCGAGTACTAGAGCATACTAAAACGTGAGGTTGATCTCAAAACCAAACCATCTAATCACGAAAATTAATCGGACCCTATCATTTGGTTGCACTTTGTGGAATAAAAAACTAGATCTTGTTTCAATAGCAAACAATGGATCTCTTCTTATTGTTGTTTTCATTGATAAGGAAGTAAGTGTACTAAAGGAACACACATGGATTGCGTTGTGTATGGTACCATGATATGACATGAGGGCTTGGTTGGCAATGGGTAATGCATACAAGTGATACCTACCACCATACGCTTTAATGTGACTTGAATGGACAATTCATAATTGCATGAAGATGAGGAGAGTAGGTCTTTTTTAGTATAATATTCCAACTAGGAATCTTTCCTAACAATTGGTTTGTAAGATCCTAAGCTACTTGTCCATTTTTTTAAAATCCAATACTTTATAAAAGAAATGGGCATGCGCTATGAAGATGGGTGTCATGCTTTGGTAACTTTGATGTGAAATTGTAGTATATAATTTAATTCGACAATATCCACATCAACAACACACTAATCTACGACTCTTAAACAAACCATGAAGAGTTAAATAAGTCTAATCCATATGTGATAGAGACTCTAGGGCATGGATTTTGGAAAGACTTTGGTTTGATGTTTGGCACTCTTCCCTCATCAAGCCATCCATTCTTTAATAAGAAGAATGAAATTCAAGCTTACAAAAATTTGCCTTCCTTCAACCTCTTAGTGTTGAGGCCCGCAAAAGAAGAAAATATAACTATTTGGAAAGAAATTACACCTATACAAGAAAAGACCACACAATGGAATGAACTCAAATGCTCATGCCAACAACTCTTATGAAAGGGGATTCAATTCTTTATTAAGGGACGACGGCCGACAGGAGGGGATGTGTATGAGGAATCCTTCGAGATTCCAAAGACTGACTGGTACACTAGAACCTAGAATCTTAAAGGATCCAATTAGATCCCTCACTGTTGTGTGGTTTTTGATCATGCATGACCACTGCAAACACTACATGCACGTGCAAATCTCAAATCCTCTCACATAAAAGAAAGGGCACAGCAAATCTCAAATCCTCTCACATAAAAGAAAGGGCACAATTTTCGGGCATTCTTATGGGCAGAAGAAAAAGGTAAACGCAGAATCCACACAATTCAATGGGATGTGCTAAAGGGCCCTAAGCTCTTGGGAGGAGTTGGTCTTTCGAATGCCTGCTGCAAGAACATAGCTCTGATCTTCAAATGGTTCCCCAACCTATTCACAAGCAGTGAGCCATGGGTTTTAATTACCAAAGCATTCATTGAAAGGGGCAGAGGGAAAAAAGTGGGTTTATTGAAGGAGCTCAACTGGTGCGATAGGTTGATCTTAGCTTTTCCCGTTCAAACATCATTGCGGGGCTAGTGAGAGCATGGAAAGAGGTAGTGGAAGTATTTAACTAGAAAGGGCGCCACAGCTTGAGGGGAGATGCGAGCCTGCTTGAAAGCATTTGGTGGGGGTGGCCTTTCGCTCCATGGATAACCCATTCGCACTGCACGACCTCCCCCGAGCCAAGGGACTGTCTCGGAAGGGAGTGTGCATGGGGAAGGACATCTGGGACCCAAATGTGGAGTTGGATCTAATCCTCCAACCCTATGGTCTAAACCATATGATGCATTCTATTTTAGCTGAAAAATCTACAAATTTTGAAGAGAAACCTTTTTTTTTTCCCCACAAAAATTTAGGGGAGTGGTCAACCCGCACAAAAAAAGGAGAGACCAAGGATACCCTAGAAGGGCTACCCGCCCTAGACCTGCACTGCTAGGAGCTAACACCCTCTAGCCTGATCTCATGGCTGACTGCAAACCTATAGGAACATCACTAACTAGTGGGTCTTTATCTGCCATGATATGACTAAAATCTGACATGGCTACCACGACACCCGCGATGATGCATGAGGCTCTCTGCTCTTTTTAGTGTAGGGATCTGAAAACGGCTAGGTTCCCGATCTCCCAGACTGCAAGGATGATTGCGGCCCTTACGTGCCAGCTTGCCGCCAGGGTGGACGGGAGCGGAAACCTTCAAAATGTTGAAACCCAACTTTTGTGATTTGTTGAGGAAAATGTTTTTTGTGGAACACTCCCCTCTCTCCCAAAATTGCAAGGTTTTTGGCCTGCCCTGCTGTGGGTAGGCCTTAGTGAATTTGAATTTTTTTAAGTGTTTATTGTAAATTATTGATGGGTCCACTTCAGTGTTCACAGAAAACATTTTTCTCAACAAATCACAAAACTTGGGGTTTCAAATTTTGAAGGTTTATATTGAGAATTTGCCGACTTTTTAGCTAAAATATAACTAAATTGCCTAAAATTTTACAGATTTTACAAAATTGAGAAAATATTTGCTACGAGTGAAAATGAAAATGTTACAGGTTCATTGAATATAGTTTGCAGGTTTTCTGTGAACACTCGTCCACTTGTTTGTTTTTTGTTTTTTTATGATTGATTATCTGCATCTATTGTGAATTGATTGGTCCACTTATTGTGAATTGTTGATTGGTCCACTCTATCCGCCCCTCTTGTCCTTCATGCACATTGAAGTACTCTCTTTTCCAAGCTACTCATTTGGGGCGGGCCTTTTGAATGCTTTATGAGCATTCATCTTGTAATTGTTGAATTTGACAATAATGTTTTCTACGAACAATTCTTATTATACTATATATTGCGAATGGCGATGAATTGCAAGCTGGGATGATGCATCGCTGCCAGAAAATTGATCATCATCAGCATCGCCGCGATTGGTCTTCGATGGATCAAAATTGCGATTTTGATCGCGATGATCCACAGAGTATAATAAGCTTCGATGGATCAATCGCCACCAAAAAAAAGAGCGCATCGGCGATGCATTTTCCGATTGGAACCAGTCAACGACACCTGCACCTCACCAGAATTTTCTGCGATCTGTTGCGCTGTTGCTTGCCATCCGCAGGAGACTGAGTCAGTTGGGAATCGAGATTAAACCAATCTCACCGATTTGTCCAGCTGCCTCGAGATTACACGCATCTCATCAGCTTCACCGCGATGGATTCATCTTTGCCAACAGTGAAGAGTCTCTGAATATCACAAACAATAGCTTGATTGTTCAGCAGCTCTTCTCCGCGATGGATTAATCTTCCGTCGAAATTACACGCAAATTCTCATCAATCCCAAACAGGCATCGCATCATCCGAACCGAAGAAGAGGCAAAGATTTGTACAAAAAGAGCTTCGGCAAGCTCCCCATCGAGGGCCCCGAGAATCCGCGCTTCTATCACCTTCCCACTCCCGATTTTTCTTTGGAGCTCCGTCACAGCTTTGACAAAACCCGGATTCCAGACCCCGTCATTAAACCACTCGTTGGGGTTGCCCCCTGTATGCAGCACGAGATTGGACAAAACCGACCGCAACGTCGCGGAAAAAGTCCTTGTGTTCTGCAAAGCTTGACGGATTTGTTGGGCGGGCACGCACGCTTGTGAGATTTTGCGGGCATACTTATTTCGTGAGGTGATACTTGTCGGAGTGGATGAAGGGCATTCTCTACATTTCATCGGTGAATGAGGCAACGTACAAACTCTCCCCGTGAGCTCCAAGTTTTGGCGTGGATCGGCGAGCAGATAGGCGACATCTCTTAGGCCGCGTTGAACGACATCGCATAAGAACGAGCATCGTTTCTTCGTTTTCTCCATCCGGATGTTAGCTTAGCTCTCGTCAAAGTGCCTCGTCTTCATCGTTCTGCTCGATGTTCCTGATAATCACCCTAGAATTTTGCTTCCTTCCCTCTTCCTCAACCTTCTTTCCCTCCAACACGCCACTGCAACAGAGGAATCTTATTGCTGGCCGCCATTTGACGGTGCGTTGCACCGAGAAATATACTTCGAAATCATTGTAAGAAGTGGTTGAATCGTTCCTTTCAACGAGTCAACACTTGGTGAATAGTAAGAGCTCGTTTGCCAGCAACAGGTGTTCACAGGGTTCGGATGATCGAGGTTGAAGATAGGAAAATGGGTTTGTGGAAACAGCGTTTGTTCATATTTGCTGTCGCATTCTTACTACGCGAGGCTGCAGGCGTTACTGATCCGGTTGAACGTAAGATTGCTTCTTCCTTATTGGAATATTCAAAGCCAAAACTGACATTCCGAGCTCACCGAAAGTAATTTTTCTCTCCATGTATGACAGTTGCCGCCCTAAAATCAATAAAAAATGACATTGGCGATGTGTTCAACCGCTTGAGCGACTGGGTTGGAGATGATCCTTGTGGGAGTGGGTGGACGAAAGTTTATTGCAACGGCACGCAGCACGTACACGAGTTGTGAGTGGCATAACCAGTCTAACTCGTATGGACAGTAATTTTGCCTGCGTTGAGCTTTGGCAAACTTGAGAAAAAAAGGAGCTCTGTTTCGTTGGCTTTGTGCAGAACCGGCTTGTAGTCGTATGTCATAGTAGCTAGTCCCTGCTATGCGTGATGGAGTTTATGGTTTTCAATCTTATGAGTGACTACCGTGACATTGAAACTGCACTATGTTGTGTTTTAGAGGATGAGTCTGGGAATGTTCCTGGATTCATCTAGGTATATGTAGTCGGGTGAGAAAGATAGCCAACAATGAACTTTTTCATCAGACGAATTTGTACGATTCTGATGTTTCTCATTCATTTGCAGGCGCCTGATGAATTTGAATTTGACTGGAACCCTGGCTCCGGATTTTGGGAATTTGACAGAACTCAGGATTTTGTAAGTTGTGCTATTAGTATATAGTTCCAATGTTAAATTTGTTTTCCTTCAGCGTTTGATGTTTTGCATCCTAAGGCATTTTTGGTGCTGAAACAATCAAAATTCCCCCTCAGTAAAAAAGAAGATTAAGCAAATTTGACTATTTTGCTGTGTGAGGGGTAATTTTATTTTTTCCCGAGTATATTATTATTCAATATTAATAGCATTTTGCTTGAGATAACAACGATGAATCTGAAATGAAGCATCCATTCGATCTGAAGCATGTGTTGTATGTAACCTTTGGAATCAAGCAGGCCACTTCAAATAACGCTTCTGCTTTTTCGATAATTGTGAAGGGATGTCATGTGGAACAACATCACGGGACGGATTCCTCCTGAAATTGGACAATTGAGAAATCTCGTACTCCTGTAAGACATATGCACCCATAAATTTGTTGATTGCTTTTCTGTGTGGTGCTGTTACTTTTGTTAAAAGCAGCATTTGCATGAAAGCTCCTAATTGTTTTGATAGTTTCTACCATATAGAGAAGCCGTTCTTGGAATGCAGTGAGGGATGAAGGCGGGTGGAGCTAATGGGGGGTTTCTCCATTTAGGCATACCAGGAAACTTGAGATTTGATTGATTTGCTGAAATCCTGATTGAATATACAAGGCTTCCTTTGAACTTTTCAGGCTAGTTAACGGTAATAGGCTAAGTGGACAACTACCACTTGAACTTGGTTCTCTCTCCAATCTCAATCGGATACAGATTGATCAGAACAACATTTCAGGCCCTGTGCCCGCTACCTTCCAATATCTGAACAAAGCAAAGCATTTGTAAGCGTCTCTTTCCCGGTGGAACGTTCATAAAATTTCTGAAACTTTTTGATCTACATCTTTCTTTTATGATGCTGACTTTTTACATAATACGGTACTTCAAACACAGCCACATGAATAACAACTCTTTGAGCGGAACCATCCCCAAAGAGCTAGGCAGACTTGAAAGTCTAGTCCATCTGTAAGTCTTGCCTAAAACCTTTTAGGCTTTAAAATTCTGTCTGCTTATAGGAAAGCACGTTTATTCTCGTTCTTTTTCTGGTTGGGAAAAGCATTGTCACGGTGATAGGCCACAGGTTCTCAAAGAGACCTCTGATATGCCAGACTTCAATTGTTTGTTAATTGCAGTTTACTAGATAATAATAATCTGAGCGGGGAATTACCACCAGAACTGTCAAATATCTCTACCTTACTCATTTTGTAAGCAAATTTCTTCATTCAGATATCTTGTTTCTGATAGTCTGGAGTGGTTGGTGTTATTGAAAATGTCTAATATAGTCACTTGCTAATATTACAAATATGTTTGATTTCACGGTCAGTGTCACAATTGTGTTCTTTCCCCGGATCATACTAAGTTTCCCTTTTGTTTTGGTGTAGGCAACTTGACAATAATCAGTTCAATGGGACAATACCATCAAACTACTCAAAGATGTTCAATCTTACAAAAATGTGAGTGTTTTATGAACATTTCTAAGCATGCAATGCCTTTCTTAACACTGCCCTGCAGTGTAGGGCAATGACTTTCTGGAGCTGTGAAATATCCTGCCTGAGTCCCTGGATGAGACCAGCCTGCTCCTGAATAGTGCGGGCCTGCTTTTGTATAACACGATCCTGCTGGAGTGAAGTGGCCTGCTCCTGAGAGAGAGAGAGAGAGAGAGAGAGAGAGAGAGAGAAGCGTATGAGACAAAAAAGAACAGAATCCAATCATGGTGATACATCTCCCATGGGGGAAACTGGTGGTGTCTACACCCAGAAACTACTGAAGATGAAATGAACAAAGTAAGTTGTTTTGTTTATGTTCTTGGGAGACCCAACAGCAACTAAGGGACAGCCATAATTATCAATGTTTATCTCAAGTTGCTCCAGCTCACAAAGTTCTACATCTTTATAAAGTTAGAATAATTAGTATTCCTTTTTAAAAGGCTAAGACAACAGCTGGGCTAAACTAGCTTGACTTCCTACTCCAGATTTTCAAAGAGCTTCTTGTGGTTAGGTTTAGCTGGATGATGAGATTTATAATTAAACTGGCTGCAAAGAAAGGGGTGCATGAGGAGCGTTTGGAGACGATTGGAAGATCCAACACCCGAAGCTTTATGTAGGGCAATGACCTTCCGGAGCTGTGAAATATCCTGCCTGAGTCCCTGGATGAGACCAGCCTGCTCCTGAATAGTGCGGGCCTGCTTTTGTATAACATGATCCTGCTGTTGAGTGAAGCGGCCTGCTCCTGTGAGAGAGAGAGAGAGAGAGAGAGAGAGAGAGAGAGATTCTTTTTTGGCTGCTGAAAGCCAAAAAGTGTATGAGACAAAGAGAGAGAGATTCTTTATTGGCTGCTGAAAGCCAAAAGGCGTACGAGACAAAAAAAAACAGAATCCAATCATGGAGATGCATCTCTTATGGGGGAAACTGGTGGTGTCTACTCCCGGAAACTACTGAAGATGAAATGAATGAAGTAAGTTGTTTTGTTAATGTTCTTGGGAGACCCACCAGCAACTAAGGGACAGCCATAATTATCAATGTTTATCTCAAGTTGCTCCAGCTCACAAAGTTCTACATCTTTATAAAATAAAAATCATTAGTATTCCTTTTTATAAGGCTAAGACAACAGCTGGGTTGAACTAGCTCGACTTCCCTACTCCATATTTTCAAAGAGCTTCTTGTGGTTAGGTTTAGCTGGATGATGAGATTTATAATTAAACTGGCTGCAAAAAAAGGGGTGCATGAGGAGCGTTTGGACACCATTGGAAGATCCAACACCACCACCATTACATGAGAGATGATAGTTTGGACTGCTCTAATTCATACTTCTGCTTACAGGAGTTTGAGGAATTGTAATCTAAGTGGAGGCGTCCCTGACCTTACAGCACTGACTACTTTGGGATATTTGTGAGTACTCAATCCAGTAGAACTATTGCACATTTATCTATATTGTGTAGGCTGTAATCTTCTTGGCCATTTTCTTGCCAATGGAACCTTAGTTTCAGTAGATTGTAACTAACTACACAAATGCATTTGTGGGTTTTGATGAAAGGGATCTGAGTCTCAATAATCTGAAAGGCGTTCTTCCATCTGGGAAGTTATCAGCTGGTCTCACAACTATGTAAGAGTACTTTAACGTATGTCAAGTACACAGGTTACCATTAGCACCTGTCAAGGGGGCCATCTGGCTTTTGTTTCCTTTCTTTTGTGTGGTATTTTGGTCTGAAAGCATTACTGTACTCCTGGGTTCTTGAAATTACATCTCTCAGTCAAAACTGTTATTTCTTGGATTCAGTGATCTATCTTTCAATCACCTGGGTGGAAACCTACCAGCAAACTATTATGAAGTGCCAACTCTGGAAATTTTGTAAGTACTTGCATGTCTTGGCTAATTTTTAATTGAATTTCAATTTCTTCTCATTGGCAAAGCTAACTCAAGCTTGAAATTAGATCAACGTTTTGCAATTGAATATCTGTTGTTTGTCCTGTGTCTTGAATTTGATACTTGTCATTTGCTTTAAATGTAATTGGATCTAAGGATCCCAAATCCTGTGGAATAATGCTATTCTTAAGGATTCTCTAAAGCCGAATAAATGCAGTATGTTGTAGATTTTGTATGCCATGTTATTTAAGGAACTCCTGAATACAAATTTTGTGCTTTCGATAAGATACATGCTTGTGTATATGATTGAGTGGTAAAAAGTGGGCAACAAAAATTGAAGTCTGATGCTTGCGATGTACTTGCAATTGCAGGAATTTGCGAAACAACTCTCTAAATGGGAATATTTCGGCAAAAGATGTTTTAGCTAATCATAATGCCTTTTCTGCTGCAAACCAACAATTGATCTTGTGAGATATTCCCCAAACCATGTCAAGCTCATAGTTGCTTTAATGTTTAATCGTCTTCTCATTCGATTTTCTTTACACCTGCAGGGACTTTCAAAACAACAATTTCTCTGGAATTGATTTTGGAGTATCAGTTCCGAATATCACATATCGGTAAAGGGCTCTGACATCTCAAATAAAATCATTTGTGCTTAGTTTCAAGTAGATATAGAATGGGGGAAATCTTTCTGACGCCAAAAAGATGGCTTTCAGGTTATATGGGAACCCACTTTGCAATGAATCATATGTTCCTAAAAGTTTTTGTGAAGAGTATACTGGTGAGGATTCAAATGTTTCCATAAGTACTTCCTCCCCTCAGCTGGAGTGTTCTACTACCTGTGATACAAGTCATAATCAGGAGCTGGTCTATGGATTACTTGAAGAATATGGTCAATGCTTCTGTGCCTATCCACTCTTAGTAGGGTATCGACTTAAGAGTCCAGGATTTGCCATCTTTCCTCCTTACGAGAATATGTTTCAAGTCTATTTGTCATCAGGGCTCAACTTGTATGATTATCAAGTGAACATTTCGAGCTATGATTGGGAACCAGGGCCACGATTGGGCATGAATCTCAAGTTGTTTCCAACTAATGATACACATCAGTTCAATCAATCAGAGGTGCAACTTCTTTATGATACCTTCTCGACCTGGAGTATTCCAGATAATAACACTTTTGGTCCTTATGAAGTGCTATCCTTCACCATAGGGTATCCTTACAATTGTACGTCCTTACAAAGCCCTGCTGGTATTGTCATTTAATATACACTGTATTCCCAAAATGTGCATTCCATTTACTAATGTTAATATTGTCAATGCACAGTGTCAGCGGCTGTGTCTGCAAACAAAGGGGTGAGTGGTGGTGCAATTGCTGGTATTGTGATAGGTGCGGTTGTGTTCACAGCTGTGGTAGTAGCTATTGCTATGTTCTTCGTAATCAGGCGGCGGAAGCCCTACACTGGCCCCTCAAGGCTAGGTATGATTCACAAGCAGACTGAAAACGAGCTCTTAGCATTATTCAGGTTCTTCAAGAATAGAGAAGGGAATGTATTGTTCATTTTCTTCAGGAGTTACCTTGATGGTAGTGGTTGTCTTGATGTGTCAAGAATGTGAAACTAAAGCTAGCAGGTTTTGTTTAAAGTTCTCACTTTTAAGTTTACTTCCTTTCTTTCCTGGATTTTCTTTAGCTCCAATGTAACTGTTGCTTCTGGGCCCAATTCATTTCTTATTAAAGACCTGACTGCCAAATTTTGTCTGGATGCAAACTGATATATATTCAAAAGACTAATACTTCCTTTTGTCTGGACCTGCTCGCAGGAAGACACCATGAAAAGATCAAGGTAGCAGGTGTGAAGGATTTCACATATGGCGAAATGGCAAAGGCAACAAATAATTTTGACAGCTCAATGCAGGTCGGTCAAGGTGGATATGGAAAGGTTTACAAGGCTATTTTGGATGATGGGATGGCGGTTGCTATAAAGCGAGCCCAGGAGGGATCATTACAAGGATCAAAGGAGTTTTACACAGAGATAGAATTACTATCTCGTGTTCATCATCGTAACCTTGTTGCCTTAATTGGCTACTGTGATGATGAAGGTGAACAAGTACGTATTCTTGCTATTTCTACTTTTTTTGCTAGTGTTTAAATTCAACCTAGTTTCAAAGGAGGGACATATTTTGCTGGAGTTTTCAAAATTAACTTCCTGACCCATGCCTTACGTGACAGATGCTGGTGTATGAGTACATGGCTAATGGAACATTACGTGATCATCTTAATTGTGAGTTTACTTGTGATCCGTATCCTTCTCTATACTGTTTTTTTGGAGAGAAAAAAGGGTTTTGGCTGTAGAGAAGGGGGTAGGGACAGATTTGGAGAAAGGGGAATAGAGGAGCAGAAGGGAGAGACAGAGAGGGGAAGAGGGAGAGGAAGGGTAGGAGAGAGAGAATGAGGTAGGAAAGAGAGGGAGAGATTGAGAGGGAGTACGGAAGAGAGAGAGAGAGAGAGAGAGAGTGAGTGAGCGTAGGCAGGAAGGAGGAAGGGAGAGTAGAATGAGGTCGGAAAGAGAGGGAGAGATTGAGAGGGAGTAGGGAAGAGAGAGAGAGAGATAGTGAGTGAGCGTAGGCATGAAGGAGTACGCAAGATTCACATGTGTTCCATTTGGGAAGTTCTTCTGGCTATTTGGGTTTCATCCATCTAGACTGGAGTTTCATTTTTCTTCGTTTGGGTTCGCTACTGGGCACTATGGACTTTATGGACATATAGGAATTGTAAAGTCTTTGGTGATCCTACTTTCTCTCTGTTTGGCTTTTTCAGGCATTCTTTGCAGCAATCTTTCTTTGATTCCTTGCAAACCCGCTGCATAGATCAAGAGGTTTTTTTGGCATATACTGAAATTTTCAGTTGATGTAATTGTAGCACCTTGTTTTGAGGTTGCTACTCATGTAATATAATCAATCAAAGATTTCACAAAAAAAAAAAAGAGTGTGTGTGTGTGTGTGTGTGTGTGTGTGGGGTTGATAGATACATACATACATATATAGTATCTCTCCTTCATAAGGTGCTGATTTTTTTTGTTTTGTGTATTTTGATATGCACCAGTTCTTGTCTATTTTCTGACCATCTTAGGGATTTGGTCGGCATTTGAATATTCTATTAGAACTAAAGTGATTCAAAGTATTTCTGATGGTACAAAGTTTTACTTCTTTTCTGGAAAGAGCAGAATTTTACTTGGACTCGTGCTGCATAATTTGATAAATATCTAATTTTGGTGTTTTTGTTGTTTGGTTTATCACATCTTGCTCAGCAAATTCAAAACAGCCCCTTGATTTTCGTACCCGTCTTCAGATAGCCTTGGGTGCAGCAAAAGGCATATTGTATCTGCACACTGAGGCTAATCCTCCCATTTATCACCGCGATATCAAAGCTAGTAACATTTTGCTTGATGAGAAGAGGAAGTCCAAGGTTGCAGATTTCGGACTCTCAAAGCTTGCTCCTATTTCTGATCTGGAAGGTGATACAGGTGGTCATGTCTCTACTGTGGTGAAGGGAACTCCGGTGAGGATAAAGTTCATAGCAGTCCTAATGCATTTGCTCTTATCTCTCACACTATTCTCTTTTAGTAGTCCAGAAGCCTTCTTATCCTAGAGGCCTTGTCGAAAACAGGAAACTCAGTTCTCGTTCCCAGAGCATCTTTGAAGAAATGTCAGTAGTGTATTGTTTAAAAGACACTTTTTTTGCATTAATAGGGGACTAGCTTGTGCGCTTCCCGTTTGTGGGAACAGAGGGAGAAACTAACAAAATTCTTGTATGATGTTTTTTTTCAGGGTTATCTTGATCCAGAATACTTTCTAACCCACAAACTCACTGACAAAAGTGATGTATACAGCTTCGGAGTTGTATTGCTAGAGCTTATAACGGGCATGCAACCTATTTCACATGGGAAAAATCTTGTTAGGGAGGTGAGTTTACATGAAAGCCTAGTGCTGACAAGTGATTTTGGAAAAAAATACAATAATTGTTTGTCTTCTGGCATACGTGTATGTATCAATAGCTCTTGGTGTGGGTGTCTGCATGATGCAGGTCAATCTGGCTTATGAGGCTGGCATGATGCTGTCTATTGTAGATTCTCGGATGGGTTCCTATCCATCGGAATCTCTCGAGCCCTTTGTGCGTCTGGCTATTTCCTGTTGTAAGGATGATACTGATACTCGTCCTTCCATGGCTGAGGTAGTCAGAGAACTGGATGTCATATGGAAATCAACACCTTGGTCTGAATCCATGACCTCCTTTGAGACCTCACTAGACACAGAAGCTAGTGATTTAAAGCGCCAGAGGATACCTCTTTCAAACAATCCATACATATCTTCAGACATTGATGGAAGTGGCCTAATGAGCGGGACAATCCCAAATGTTGCTCCCCGGTAGATGAGGAAATATATTTGTATTTGTGCCAAAGCTACTGTATATCTGTTAATTTGTACGCAGGGGTGCCTGAAAAGTTTTGTTTTTTCTCAACAACAGTTAATGACGTGTAGGGTTTGACAATGGATATAATTGTCTATAAGTTCGGGATTCAGCAGATATATTACAGATCCTTTGCATGATCCACATTTGTATAATACAAGGAGAGTTGCATTGTTCGGACATTGATGGAATTGGCCTAACGAGCGGGACAATTCCAAATGTTGCTCCCCTGTAGATGAGGAATTATCTTTGGGAAAGCTACTGTATATCTGTTAATTTGTATGCAGGGGTGCCTGAATAGTTTTGATTTTTCTCTACAACAGTTAATGAAATGTAGCAGGGTTTGATAATGGATGTAATTGTCTACAAGCTCGGGATTCAGCAGATATAATACAGGTCCTTTGCATGATCCACATTTGTATAATACAAGGAGAGTTGCATTGTGCAAATAGTGAGCAGAGATTCTGTGGGTTTTCTGTATTTGTGGAGAGCAAGTTGTTTCCTCTTAGGTGGACTATGAATCATCAGAAGTATTTTGTATCTTGATGAGGTATATTGTACAATTGTTGTTTAGAAGACATAAATAATTCTAAGGATATGCAAGGCAGAAATCCTTACACATGCATGACCATGTCCACATGCCCGCCTAGACATACCTTTGTCCCGTGTAGTGCAGCACAACCTCTCTCTTGTTATGCATGGACTTTTTTGAAAATAGACTTGGCTGTGGGAATTTATTTCGAATGAAAATATACATGCAAATATGATTTTATGGTATGAAGGAGTTAAGATGCTAGGGCAAACCCAAAAGTGAATGGCAATGTATGGAAGGAACTTTATTCTAGTAGCTATAGACAATGTGTTCATCGCATTCTGTCTCCTAAGACTAACCTCTCATTTTGTGTGATTTCATTGTTAATACGTATCTCTATTTTGCTCTTGATGCATTATTGTCTTTGCCATCCCAAGTGCTTTGATAGAAGAATCCTCAAATCTATTGTTGGTGTTTCTTTTGCTTGGAATTCTTAAAAGTTGTACTGTATCAACTCCTATAAAGCCTTCAACATCAAACATCTTCAATTCGCATTTAAAATAGGAGCTCTAAGAACTCTAGAAGCTCTACACATTTTTTGTAGAGTGGATGATGGCATCTAAAGGTACATTTCTTGCAAGGTCCTTGTCTGAAATCCTATTTACTAACAATTCTATTTCAACTTGTTGCCTTTAAAATTTATTTGAAAGAAAAAACCACTAGTCGCACTCTCTCCACGTAGAATCCAACCCCACCAGAAAACTTGCATGTTTCATTACCTTCCCATTATCACTAGTTTTGGTAGAAGGACATAAGAATATTCTAGGATACTTTTATGTCCTGTTAACTTAGCCACTTCCTAGAATTATTCAAAAGCATTGATAAGGTATTTTGGGGTTTCGATCATTTTTCATAATAGCTTATATGCTGGAAAAAACTTGGGAGTTATTATGGATTGAAACTTGCACCTATTACTTGGAGTTCTACCTAAAGTTTTAAGGTCAATCTAACATTGATATTTCAAGTTGTTTTCTCAGGTTTTAGATAAAATGGCCATAGTTCTTACTTAGAATGAGTTTTCTTAGAGTTTGTAAGCCCTAGATTCTAAGAATAATTATAACACATGTTTATATTTCCTTGAAGGTAGGTAATCATACTCATTATGATCTATGGCCTTTAATGTAATTTTAGTGGATGTTAATGGGACGAGGTAAAAATTGATATTTTATAAATTTTGACATGTCTAACAAGTTTCAAACTTAACCATACTTCGTATATGTCTTTAATAGGATATTATGGAGTATCATGTAGAACACCAAATTCAAATCATATATTGACTTATATTATTGATTGTTCCTAATGTTGTAATTCATGCTAAATTAAAGATACAAGGGTTAAAGAATATCATAAGAACCGTCATGCGTTTAAATTATATTTATAGGGTGCCTCTAATATGAATGAGTGATACCAATTAAAAAAAGTTATATGCAGAATACTTATATACATGATAATTCAAAACTATTAAAGTAAGATTTAATGTAGAATTAGTTTTGGTAGTTGATATTAGGAGCATTTAATCTCTTTTGGTTTTAGCCTTTATTGTGATGTGGTGACTTTTTCTTGTGATATAACATTATTATAGTTAAGATACGACACTTTGTGGCTATTATGTGTAGTATATAAAGATGCTTATTTATGAAATGTAAATAATAATGCGACCTGTTAGGCTAATTACTCGTGTTAATTGATAAATCAATCTTGCCAATATAATTTTTAAACAAAGTTTTGTCACTCTTAGGTGTTTGATATACTTATAAAAAGTTTATAAAAAATGGTAGCTTCTTAAAATCAATTTTATTTTTAGGCATGCTAGATAAAGTTTCAAATCTGAGTATTGTCTAGGTGAAAGAGTATGTTACCGTACATTTGTGAGCATTTTGTAATCACATGTAATAGTTTTTTGTGCTCCTTATATTTTTAAATAATAGTCCAATGAGTCTACCTTAAGCTCAAGAGAGAAAATCACCAAAACACACATCTACAACAAGTTGTGATTTTTTTGCCAAAACCTCAAAAGGACACTTTGTGTGTCTTGTTATGCTACCAAACTAGTGTTATAGGACAAAACATGTGCAACTTTGAGAGGTGGTCACAACACAATATTGGTTTGGTCTACTTTTTGGCGTTGATGTAAGTGGTTGAATCGTATCTTGGTGGATCCAAGGATATTAATATGCAAGATTATGGAGGTTATAGTGGCAGTGTTAAGTCAAAGTCTATATCAAAGGTTCATTCAATATGACAAGATATTTAGAGGGTCTTAGTAAATCCCGAGAGTCATGGTTGTACTCTTGCAAAGTCAAAATTTGTAAGGTTCAAGGTCCTTAACTAAAAATTTCATGCATTTTTTTAAAAATTAGCCTTGTAATTGAAAGATTTGCATATATTTTCTCACACTGCCAAATATAATGCTATGCAATCCCACTAAAGGGTTGCCATGCTACCTTGATGACACAATGGCTTAAAGATGAGAATAACGAAAAATATTTTGTTAAGTAGTGAATTCTAGGTTTAAGACATTAGGGGAGAATTGGGGTCTCAAAAGGGCCTCTAATTAGTATTTCTTAATTTTAAGGGATTAGAGAGTGATTTGAGGTGTACCAATGAGAGTGCTAGAAGGTGTGGGGCAATGGTATGTTGAGGTGGAGAGTGGGCAGGCCTACAGAGAGCCCCTATTGGTTGCTCCCCTTACACTAGGGACCACCCAAACCGTCCCCCCCCCTCTTAACCCATGTTTGATCCTCCTATCAAGTGCACCTCCCCCACATGAGCCCAAAACTACCTTCAATGGGATGGTAGGTCCCTTCTTGCGAATTTTGCTTTCCCCCTCCCTCTTTCTAGAGCCTTTGCCCCCCACTGTTCTGGTCCAGCTTGCCAAATCACTCCATTTGAACCAAATCCCATGCATTTTCCCTCTTCCCCCTCTTTCTCTACTCCCTCTTGCTCTAGCCTGCTTGCTGTAGCTCCTCTCTCTCTCTCTCTCTCTCTCCCCCGTCTCCCTCTCCTGTGCCTCTGTTGGAGCTGCTCTGTCCCTCTCTTGTGCCTCTGTTGCTGTTGCTTTGTTCCTCTCCTTCTCCCTCTTTTGTGCCTCTGTTGGAGTTGCTCTATCCCTCTCCTTCTCCCTCTCTTGTGCCTCTGTTGCTGCTGCTTTGTCCATCTCCTCCCTCTGCCTCTATTGGAGCTGCATTGCCCTATCCCATTCTTGCTATTGTAACCTCTACAAGCATGGTGAGGAGCAAAGCTATAAGACCACGCAATGCTGTGACCTCTTGTGTCTTCCACAACACCAGAAATGCATTGGATGAGTGGATCCCTTGCACCTACACCTTAAATGACTGGATAGTGATGAAAGGATCGGCCAAAGGTCCACATAAGCTTCCCAAGTGCAAGAGAGGTGACATCTTGCATGAGTGGAAGGAGCGCATCTTGAAGTTCAAGTTTGGAAAGAAAGGATGGCTCATAAAAGTGCAATATGTTTACATGGGAAAAGATATGCGGCTTCCTCCATCATTCAATCAATCTAGGATACCATCACACTGTGAGCCTTTCTATCTATGTACCTTTTTCACCTGTAAGTTAATGAGTCCATTTGGAAATTTTTTGTTTGGTTTCTAAGAGCTCTTATTCATGGTGGCAGATGTTTTTCCCTCGAACTTCGAGGAGTGGGAACCAATTGAATCATTCATAGGCAAGTTCATTGCGATTCATGAGGATTTAGGTAAGCAAATGCATGCCGAGGAGAAGTTGGCCTCCTTGCGAATGAAGAATGTGTATTGGTATAATGCAACATACATCACTCCAATGACATCATCAAGCTATGGCCGTCTGCAAACCATTGCACCACCACAACTTCAAGACATGGATTGCAGCAATGTGGACTCGAGGACGTTGCAATCGTATAAGGACAAGATTGTAAAGGATGTGGGCATGGCCATGAATTTTACATTTGGATCCAAATGGGCAAGGTTATCTTGGTTTATGTCTCTGCACATTTTTGCTTCTCATATCTCATCCTTTACATGCAAGATAATTTCTCAAATTTTGCTTATACACTTGACCACTCTTCAAAGAGATGGGTTCCCATAGATTACATAAAGTATTTATTCGTAGAGGAACCCAAGTTTGTAAAGCGCTTCGCCTGCTTTTGTGACAACCTTACAGACGAAGGGTTTAGGATAGTCGAAGTTCAAGACATCCTAGATGCAGGGATCACAGGAAATATAGGCACCAAATTTCTTTCATGGGAGATGACATTCATTTTTCTTCTCCAAGAAGGAAATTTAGAGGAAGAAGCCTCATCGTCTAGCATCCCCTCTAGTAGAACTGCTGACCTAATCGTCCGTAGACTAGACTCGGACATGTACATGGAAGAGAGTCTTGACAATCCAATAGAGGAGATGGAAGCAGCTCAAGCATTGAGCCTACTTCAAGAGCCCCCAATACAGCAAGAATCTACATCGGAGATCACTGACCTAGACTCAGAATAATGGTCCTTGTCTCCCCTCATCATCGATGAAGAATACGTATTCCTCCATGACATAGAGGTTCTTTTTGGACCACGAGAGGATGAGGCATTGAGAGTCCTATCGGGGTTCGATGTTGACACAAGTGCCAAAGATCCTGGGGTTTCAAGTACTGAAGACCAGGCAATGGAAGACTTTCTCTTGACGATGCTGGTTTAAATGAGGGATGCAGACATGTCATGTAGAAGCTTCCATCTCCAACACAGGTCAGGAGAAATCATCCACCTCCCAAATGGAACATCACAGAGCACCTCGTTCCATCAACATGGCAATTGAGGAAGGGATAGAAGCTGACGACGCTGTAGTGGTAAGTTCGAACAATATTTTTTATTTTGATGTTCTTTCAATATAATTTGTTTTGTCGGTCTTCTAATGTTTGTTGAATTGTTGCAGGACACGTTTGAGCTTGATGAATTCTCATCTTGACGGGGTAATGTTCGTAGTGCATTTGGGTGAAATCATTCTTTTGCCCATTACCTTGGCAAAGTCGCAGAGCATATCGTGGTCTTTCATAGCAAATTTTCTCCTCGAGGTCCTTCGGAGCTGCTAAAGTGCAAGGCATTGTTGTGCGCTATCGGATACTCCAACATTACTCAGAATGCCAACAAAGTCATTTTGGTACACCGCCTGGCTGCTATCAATGCCTTTGGATCAAACATTCATGGTAGGGCATTGATGGCAATGGCTATGTCTTTGGCAGCAGGAGAAGAGGATGTTAGTAGTGTTGCGGCTAGATTTATATCTAGGAATCCACTAGGGGATTCAAAGATCCCTATTCTTGATGTACTCGAACTAGCCAAGAAGAGCCATGTCGTTGTCCATGACTGTGATGCGCTTTGCGTGGATGGCACACAAGTTGGCGTGAGCATTGGTCACTTGCTCCACAGCCTCCTGGAGTGCCCCCATAGCTCCTGTGCTGAATTGCACGTCGTCCTTGTATCCCTGTGCTATCTCCCATATCACACGTTGGAAGGGAGCATGCGGGATTAGGTTGTCACTGGTCTTCTGCATTTGCTTGATCTCCCTTAGGGCCTGTGCTCCTGGCTTTGCTCTGTACGGCTTCCTGACTCTTGGTGGAGGCTTTGCAGGTACCCGAACACGATCCCATGGCCTCCTGTCTGCCTTGAGTTTCTTCCACTGCTGGACGTCTTGAGCTTTGTTCTTCTTTGAGATGGGGCTTCCTCGATGTCTTCTTTATCCTCTTCATGGGCACAAGTATCATTTCTACGATGGGCTGTATCACCGGGAGAGGGAAGATTGTGCTCTTCCTAGCAGTCTGTTGGCCCTCAAGAAGCCTCTCTATGTCCGAGAGGTTATTGAATACATTTTGTTCGATCGAGGGAGTGCTCTCATGGGGAGGGTAAGGCTGAGGGCAAGGTTGAGGGGAAGGCTGAGGGGAAGGCTGAGGCTGAGGTTAAGGGTCACGTTGAGGCTGAGGCTGAGGGGAAGGCTGAGGCTGAGGCTAAGGCTGAGGGGAAGGCTAAGGCTGAGGGGAAGGCTGAGGGGAGGTCTGAGGGGAAGGCAGAGGGGAAGGCTCATGCTCTTGGGGCTTGGGAGTGGGCTCACGAGACTGGGGAGTGGGCTCACGGGACTTGGGAGGAGGAGAAGGCTCACGAGACTAGGAAGCGGGCTCACGGGACTTGGGGGAGGGCTCACGAGAGTTGGGGGAGGGCTCACGAGAGTCTCGGGAGACTTCACGAGAGTTGGGGGAGGGCTCACAAGAGTTGGGGGAGGTGCCACCGGACCCGGATAGGTTTGTGTGTGCAGATGCCATGGAGGTGGTGGAGCTAGAGGAGGAAGGGTGGAGGTGGCGTCCCGTGGGTCTAGCAGTGTTCTTCACTCTTGCCATTGAATAATGATAGTTAGGGTTTTTTTTTACGTTTTATATAGGCCCATCATGTTTTGACATCCCTTTTAATTATGTTTAGGGTTTCATCGTGCCCCCTGCCCTCGCCCTAACCCCTCCAACCCCCCCTACCCTCGTTGCCCTCCCCCTACATGCCCCGCCCACACCCGTCGCCCTCCCCCATACCCCCCATACCCCCCTTCTCCCACCCTTGCTACCACTCTATCCCTCCCCTTGCCCCACCTCGTGCCCCTCCCTTCTCTCCCCCCTCCTTCACAATGTCCCCACTTTCCCCAACGTTGTGTGAGTACAAAAATTGTGGTCAAAATAAGCAAGATTTTAAAGAGAGTACACAAATTGTGGTCAAAATAAGCAATATATTTATTTCATATTTGTATACAATTACACCATAGCTTCTATTGGTGGTTGGACCCATCTGCTCCCTTCTCTCACTCTAGCTTGCAACCAACGTGTGACTCCTTGACTCCCTGTGGATGCTTTCCAAGCACTATGCCTTCTATTCTTTGATACAATTTGAACTCCTTTTGCAAGTTCTGATGCCTTTGCCTTTTCAGACTTCAAAGCCCTTCCTAGTAAACATCTAAAAAACCAGTCGAACATCTCATGCAATGCATTGCTGCGAGTGACACCACCACCATGCCTTGAGTTCTTGAAGTAGGCTGCCTTGGCTCTATAGTGCGACTTCTCCATGCCTTGTGTATTCCAAATGGAGAAAGGGCCCCAATTTTGTACAAACCATGGTCCATGTGCATAGAGAATATGCTACAAACATGATGAGAATGATTTCAACAAAAATAAAAATTGTTTATAAAGCAAGTGCTAAATATTATGATGGTGCCAAGATTACCATGTAATGTGTAATGTGCGACGCCCCCCATGCTTTCACCATTAATTGCATAAACTCTTTCATAGCCATCCTGAACCTTTCATAATACATCTCATCGATTTGAACCTGGCGAAGCAATTTTATCAATGCATCTACCTTTGTCCGTACTTTAGCTCTCAAAGTTGCTACTTGAGGATGAAAGCCTTATTGGTCGTGCAGTCACACAATGCTTTCCAGTATTCCCAACCCAAACTACTTTGAGACAATGTTTGTTTGTCTTTGTCGAGATTGTGGTTCGATAGGAATCTCCTTGCCTTCCCTCCACCCGTGGACACTTTTGTAGGAAGATTCTGTGTTGCCCCAGACATTTTCTTATCCTCCTTAAGTTTGACATGTCCTCCATGGAATCCCATCTTTGACAACAACTTCTCAGCTTCTGCAATGCACCATGTGGATACTTCTTGCCGAATTAAATTCCAAGCATAAACAAGATGCAAATCCAATAGCTTATCAAGTACACGCAGTTCTACGTGTAAAGTACATATGTGTACTCTCTCAAGTGGGATGGGCAAGATGGGATCCCACTTTGGATCCTTCTTGTCATGATTGGGAGCTTGTGTTTGGCTACAAGATAGAACGCCATTCTCCCATTGTAAGCTAGCCTTTTGATTACGTTTCAAACACCTACAATAAAGGCATGTGTTCATTGCATTTGCCCCTGTACAACCATGCAAGCACTTGAGGGTTTTCAAATCACCAGTAAGATGCCATTCAATTAGAAAGGTTCCATGGCCATCGATTGTCAATGTTTGCCCTTCCTCTTGTCTTTGGATCATCGATGGGATTCCTGTTCTATCTAGAACCCACTACTTCTTCGTTCCCCAAAGGCTAAGGCTTTATTCATAATGAAGACGCTAACTCTAACTTGTGTTCTTTCACCAATTGAGCTTCATCCATTTTGATGACAAATATGAGCTTTCCATTGCAATCTGTACAACCAAAGAGAGAAATCGTTAGGATAAACATGATATAGGAAATGAACTAAGTAAAGTGCAATGCTATAATGGATTTCCTCTTACCATCTTCTCTCATGCCATAGATTTTGACCATTGCTTGTTGCAGTATCTCAACATCTAAGTAGACATTCTTGAAAGCATCCATCTCAAAGGTTTGCAAGCCATATTTCTTTTTACTCTTCCAAGTCATTGTGCCCCTTACGCAATGGTACCCTCCAAGCATTTCTCTTGCACATTGGTTTGTTTCTCGCCATGCACATCTCATAGACCAAGGTGTGGGTAGGGAAACTGTAGACTTCTTATACTTTCCCAAAATAGCAGACTTGAAAATTTTGAAAATAGATGTGTAAGCTTCACGACTTACACTGGCAGTATCACAAGTTGCAAGGATCTCCTTTGCATCCACAATATCCTTGAAGTCCTTCATCACCTCTTCAGCAGCTTGCCCACGTAGGTGCTTGTGTCTTGGTCTCCTAAGGTATCCCAATGACATCGCTTGACTTCAATAAACTAGCTAGAGCATATGAATAGTCAATATCATCCTTGTCCGTTCTTCCCATCACATCTTCCATGAAGTTCCTAAAGAAGAACACAATAAAAACTTAGTCACAAACAGTGTAGCACAAAAGAGTGTAATTTCATTGGAACATTTGACAACCAACCTTGTCACCCGGACTCTCCTCTTTCTAGCACCCCCAATGGGTGCCAATGCATCCATGTCATGTAAGTACTTTCTTTTCCTCTCCTTCAATCCCAAAGGTGTTTCTTTCATCTTTTGCACTCATCCTTCTGCCTTCTCTCGTTCCTTCTCTACAACTGATCGGACTTGATTGTATATAGATCTTTCCAAGACTTTTTTGGACTCAAATAGCTTGTAGAGTGACTCTTCTAATTTATGTCGCTCCAAGTCCAATGCTTTGGCTTTATCATGAAGATCTTGGTTCTTCCTTTGAAGATCTTGCATAGAGTTATGCATTGCAACAATGGTGCTATTTCTTAAATGTGCTAGCATCTCTGCTTGGGCTCTATGCATCTCACTTGCTTGCATAGCCATTGACTGAGCATTGTTTAACCGATTGCAATAACCAAGTAGCCCCGCATGTCCATTTCCAACAAACTGAATTAGCTCATGCATTGTATGGAAAGGAGGGCTCTTTTGGTTTGGCGGGATCTAAAGGATACAAGGATCCTTCTACCCAAAGGTCGAGATGCTTCTTTCCTTGTGAATGAAGACTGTGGATTTTAGAAGCTCCCCTCAATCCTAGACTACATGTGCTTGCATATTCAACCTCCAACTCTAAGTGAACTTGGTACTTGTTGGAGACGTCCTCGAATGGTGCCATGACTAAAGGAGTGTAGAGAAGGAGAAGGTGTGGAGATGCAGTCTTGAAGGAGTAGCACACAGGAAGAGGGAGGGTGAGGAGGAGGAGGAATGGGGGAGGGAGGACCAATAGTTGAAGACGAGGAAAGGGGGGCAGACTAGCAAGTGTGGAGGGTGAGGAGGAGTAGGCGTGGAGGAGGAGGGAGGGAGGAGGGAGGAGTAGGTGGGAGGGGGGAGGAGGAGCAGTGGTGCAGGAGGAGGGAGGGGGAGGGGAGGAGGAGCAAGCATGGAGGAGGGAGGGAGGGGGAGGGCAGGAGGAGCAGGCATGGAGGAGGGAGGGAGGGAGGGGGAGGAGGAGGAAGGGGGAGGAGGGAGTGAGGAGGGGGAGGGGGAGGGGAGGAGGGAGGGAGGGAGTGAGGGGAGTGAGGGAGGGGAAGGGAGGAGAGGGAGGGAGGAGAGAGAAGCAGGGAGGGAATTCAAAATTTCAATTTTGAATTTTGAATTTTTTGGTTCCCACCTAGGAGCAAGAGTTGTGTAAGAGCTGGAGAAGAGCTATAAGAGGTGGGGTTGCTTTTGGGCTTAACCCACCTACGTGAGGGGGGGTTAGGACTTTTTGGGACCTACCTTGGCCCTTTCATTAAGACTAATCCATTTCTTAATCCATTCCTTATGAGGCCCTCTTGAGACCCCAATTCCCTCGTAATGCATGCAAATGACAAATGAGCAAGGGGTAGTTGCAACATCTTATGAGAGGGAGAGGGAGAGGGAGAGGGGGGGGGGGAGAGAGAGAGAGAGAGAGAGAGAGAGAGAGAGAGAGAGAGACCATTGGCTTGCTAGGTCCCTTGTTAAGTAAGAAACTTGAAACTCTGAGCTCGCTACATCCCTTGCCAAGTAAGAAACTCAAAACTCCAAAATCCTAAGAGAAAATAGGACACATGATCAACTATAATCATGGTGGTCCGGTAGTCCTTTGATAGGATGAGGATATCTCATATTTGCATCTCATTGTGGTGGGAGGCATGGCCTCCATGATCTCTATATTCGATGGGCCATTTCAAGAATGATATCTCGGCTTGGGTGGTTAGAGTAGTAGATTGGACACTATTGTGCATGCTTTAGTTTGTCTCGACACTGTGTGTGGACTCTGTGGCTTCGACTCCACTACTACTGGTCTCCTCTTCCCAATAGTCCACTCTGTTCTCAGATCAACTAGCTCTTCCTTCACTTGACTGTGATGTGAACTGTTGACTCAAGCTTATAGAAGTATTTCACATGCTATTGTGTTTGGTCTAGCTTTGTCTCTCATGTCACTATCACTTGATGTTTTGTGATTTGTCTCAATAGAATCTCTCTATGTTGTCACATCTCAATCAAGTAGAGACTGATGCAGACATGATCATGAAAATGGATCAATTGAGAAAGTGGTTTGAATCTGTGTCCCTCCTACAAAGGAACTTGATATCATCCACAAATCTCATAGTAGATTGGGCATTCATATAGAATATGCTCCCTTTCCTCCACCTCCTTGAATGTCTAAAGCTTGCACATCGATTGCTCTCTAGGTGTGCCTGGAGATCTCCTTGTCACAATCCTTAGGTAGTGGGACAAGACTCGTAGAGTTATCAATGGAAATCCTTAGTGCATGTGAGACTTGTTAGCCCTATAGTATGGGGTCTCAACCACTCCATCCATGGATACTCTAAAGAAGTGATCATGATTGACATGGAGCTTGGTATGGCACTCTTGGTTCCCCCCAAGTCTATGACATAGATTGTTGGCCAACTATATGATATGATTGATCTCCTCTCGGGAAATATAAGAGGGTGGGGCATCCAAACTTTACTAAAAAAGTGGGAGTCAAACCATTTGAATACCATGATTGGCAAACGATTTGCATTCACATGCATACCATGCCGTGCTGAAGCAAGGAGATCAAGAGGTGGAAGACTATGTGGCTCTCAATTTCGAACTCTGCTACAATGGCACATACCAGCTAATCAACGGCTGAATGTAAACGAGTACTTTATTTTTGGACTTTCTCAGGATTTGTGGATGGTTGTGGCAATAGTCAACAAAGTGCCCAAAAAGGTGATGATGATGTGCACTATACGTTTATTCATGCATCCCATAAATCAAACGTGTATGGAAGGGTCTTTACTGTAGTCCCTTCATAAAAATTTGCATTTCATGATTTTGTAATTCAAAAACCTACTTTTATATGCAAAGTTTTATGAACTTATGGATTAGAAAGCCCCATATGTTGAACCCATGACATATCGTTACATAATCTTAGATACACCTCCTAGCACTAACACTTGATACTTCCTTGCATTTTTCTTGTCAATTTATTGGATTAGAAGTCTTGTATGTTGAACCCATGTCATATGCTTACATAAATTTAGATACACTAGCTAGGCAGTAACACTTATTCATTCCTCACATTGTTGATGAAATATTTTCCTTGTCCACAGAGAGAGTCCCACTTTTGTTGGTGGTATGATTTTAATGGAGCAAAAGATGCATGAAAAGGATCTTGAAGCTAGTGACATAATGCATCAATGAGAAAAGGCAATAGGTAATCGAATTACGATTAATCTTGGTGTTTGAAATCAATTCAAGTGCATGAGACTAGGTTGTGGAAGGATGAATGTCATTTTGACAAACTCCAAGATTACTTTAGAAACAAGGCAACAATTCCCTTGTAGTCTCGATAAGGGAGGAGAGAGCCACAATGGAGAGAGATTTTTGAGAAGTATAACTTGTTCTTCCTTGCTTCCATTGCAAGAAAGTTGTCACATGGTTTGAAGAGGGTCCCATTTTTTCTTGGTGGTATGCTCCAATGGAGCCAAATATGAACGGAAATAATCTTGAAGTCAGTGAGTTAATGTAATAAAAGTTTGGCGATGAGAAAAGGCAATAGGTAGCTGAATTAAGGTTGAGCTTGGGGTTCGTAATCAATTTAGACGTATGAAAGTAGGTTGGGGGAGTACAAGTGTCATTTTTCCAAACTCCAAGACGGCTGTGGAACTTGTAATGCCTTATAAACAAGGTGACACTTCTGCTATAATCTCAATAAGGGAGGACAGACATGCAATGGAAGAGATTTTTTAAAAGACATCTTCATCTACATGGATGGACATTTTGTTGTGCTCGATGCCATTGAGCAAAGGTTGTTTTAACAATTTGGGCATAAGTGAAAGGGGGAGGAGAGTAGTTGGAAACTAGAGATGATTAGTGAAGGAGTGAGAAGGTCTATAAAAACCATTATAAGACTAGAATATATCTTACCTAAAGTCCAAAATTCTATGATTAAATCAAGAGAATGTGTATTAAATGGGGAGAGGCATTCCTTAATAAATGGGCAAAGCCCATGTCATGCAACCTTGCTAAGAAGGTTATATGGAAACTAGGGTAGAAGGCCCTCTTTTGTTCATAGCTTTGGTCCAACTTGCCTACTTAAAAAGGTGGTTAATGAGTAAGTATTAGTCTCTCTATGAATTTAAGGGGTAGCTCAAATACTCTACATTCATTAAATAAGGTCATATAGTGGGTTTGCCAACTTGTTTTGAAAGAAACCTTTGACCCAATATTGAGACCTTGTTTTTAAAGAAAACTTTGACCTAAATTTGAGACCCTCTTTAGACCCAAAATTGAGACCTTGCTATTAAACAAACTAGTAGAAAACTATTTCATTGATTAATTTGATGTGAGGGAGGTATACAATTACGTTCAGTCTTGGGAAATTTGCGAAGGCACAATTAACCTAAGGCCTTGAAGCTCTGCAAATTGCGCCATATAACACCGGAGAAATTCCACAGGCTTCGAGATGCTTCAGTGAACTGCCTCTCGAAAGCGTTGTACAACAAAAGGGGGGTGATGGAGTGCCGGTAGGGGGGATGTGAGGCCCTCCCAAGACAAGGAGGAAGAAGGGGATGAAGGGGGAGGGAGGAGGGGTTGAGCCGAAAGGCAGGGGGAAGGGAGAGTAGTGGGAACAGGGAGGGAGTCTTAAGAAGGGGGCATGAGGGAGTTAGCAAATGGGAGTTGAGGAGGAGGGAGAGAGGAGGAGGAAGCGGAGGAGGGAAAGAGAGGAGGAGGTAGAGACGAGAGGAGGAAGTGGTGAGGGGGAGGAAGCGGGAGGAGAGAGCCAAGGAAAATTCATTATAGGAGAAAAAATAATTCTGTGTTACAATAGGTTAATTCGCTAATGTACCTCCAAGGGGGAGAAAGTATAATTAAAAGTTTTTTAGGGACCGAGGGACCAAATTTAGACCCTCTTTTTTTAAAAATAAATCATCTATGACTTTGGTTCCCGAAAAAACATATGTGAACATTGGAGTAAGGAGATTTGACTGCATTGTTGAGGTTTCCTGAGGGCCTAGAAGTAGCGTAGCGCCGGAAGAGAATTGACAAGAAACTGCCGCAAATGTGGAACGCACATGTTCTGTTGCCGTAACTATCACAGCAGCCCTTTCTCTTTGCAGCATTTGATAGTATCGTTAAACATGTCTTCCAGGCCGTATTTGAACTGGAAGCCCAGGCTTTTGAGCTTGGAGGAGTCGTAATAGTGAATCATCGTCTCCCCAAGGTACGACAGACTGAAACACATAACATAAACTCGGATTGAGTCATGTGGAGGGGAAAAATATTTGCAAGTCAATCAGATGGTGACAAGGTGCAATGCGAGAGCCTACTCTGTTGGGATTTTGAACTCCGGGAAGCGAGAAGAAATAAGTTCCACAATTTCATCGATAGAGGCATCTACTGCAGAGCAGATATGGCGCCCTTGAGCCGCTGGATTCTCATACAAGAAAATGAAGGCGCTGACCACATCGTCTGTGTGGACGTAAGACATTCGTTGGAGGAAGGGCAGCTTGAACAACTCCCCTGCAGTTGCTAAAACTCTTGGCATTAGTTTCTGAAAAGCCAGAAAGTTCAGTTTACGGAACACAAACTAGAGATGAAGAGGCTTCAATTAGGAACTTCACCTGTGATCAACGCAAGAGCATCTCTTACACTGTTGGGAATCCGTGACAATAGGAATGGACCGGTCACAAGCACCGGAATGATGGTCACTAAATCGAGATTGTTTTGCTGCGCATACTCAATGGCAGCCTTCTCTCCTAGCGTTTTGCCCACGAAATATGGCTGCGCCCGAGCACAACGGCATAGCCAATGTTGATCAAAACAACCATCGATCACTGCATTTTCTTACTCGAAGGAATATGCCAACTTACAGAAGTTGAGGGGCTATTCAATCAACTCCGAAGAAAAAAGGGATCAATGGAAAGATTACCCAACCAGGAAACTTGCTTTTGAGGCAGAAATCCACATCAGTCCAGCAGGACTCGTCGAAGACACGATTCGGCACCTCTTCTCCTGAGAATCGAGTAGCCGCAGCGGAGGACGCATGCACCACTCGCTTAATCGAAGGAGATTTCGAGCAAGATTTAAGCACGTTCAGTGATCCCTGGACTGCTGGATCAATGCATTCTCTCTGTCCAAAGCCAGCTCTACGAGAAGTCACTCGAATGCCCGCGTAGGAACAGCAACGACGTACGCAATATAGTTTCTCCCTCGAAAGATAAATCCATTTGCAGGTGGATGGGAAGCTTGGGGACTAGCCTGAGGGTCGTCCGACATAAAATTTGTAGGGCAAGCGAGGTGGAAGACGCCATCGCAGCCACGGGCAGCGTCATCAAAGGAACCTTCGGTGCGGAGATCGGCTTTGAAGAGGTGCAAGCGATCGGAAGAGCCAGGGAGGTTGAGGAGGGGAGCGACATCGGTGAGGTCGTCTGCCAAGAGAGGGAGAGAGAGTGAGAAAACAAGGAGGGAAGGTAAGCAGAGCGAATGCAGGGATGATATTGATAAGGAGGAGGAGGAGGAGGAGGAGGAGGACCGGGGTCGAGGACGGCAGCACGAACGGTGTAGCCGCGTTGGAGGAGGCGCATGACGAGCCAGGAGCCGAGGTGGCCAGTGGAGCCTGTGACGAGGACGGTGCCGGGGGAGCTGGAGGGAGTCGCCATAGCCAGAGCTCGAAGAAGAAGAAGAAGAAGGAGGCAACGAAATGATAAATAATACAACTCAGAATGATGAAGAGAATTCTAAGCTCAGAGATCAAAGTGTAACAACACACACAGAAATATGAAGAAGACGAACACGTGCATTTAGTTTCCCATGCATGCTTCCTCCTCATTGACTTTTTCTTTACACCCACACTCCCCTCGTTTCCTTTATATTCTCAAGAGTCTCTTGAGTCTTCTCTAAAGCCTCATTTCTTTATTAGCCTCTTCTACATCAACAAACACTGCCCACTTTGTCCCATTCCCATCACCTTTTGTTCGCACGGGCTCATTGCCCAACTACCTCCCCTCATTTAATAGATGCGTCATTGCCTCCAGGAGCTCTTTGTGTGCGCGCTGGCCATGCTTTTCATTGGGTTGCAAGTTGCCCATCGAGATCTGCATCCGAGAGAGAGAGAGAGAGAGAGAGAGAGAGAGAAACACACACACACACACACACACACATTTTTCTCAATAAAATTTCACTCACACACACACACACTCTCTCTCTCTCTCTATATCCCTATCTCTCTCTTAACTCTCTCTCTCTCTCTCTCTCTTTATATACTCCCTCTCTCTCTCTCTCTCTCTTTTTCTATACTCTCTCTCTCTCTCTCCCCTTGTCATTTTCTTTTACACTCACACTTATATACCACAATAAATTTCTGCCCCCCCTAGGATTTACTCAAATTTTCCCTAATAGTACTTTTGCTTTTCTTGGAAACCTACTTTAATTGCAATTGGATTAAATTTCCCTTGGTTATTTATTTTCTCTCTTTAAAATGGTCACATATAATTAGATTGGCTCTTGTTTAATGGTTGCCACTCTTATAAATTTTCCATTTGTAATTTTATAACTTAATGTTCTTGATTATTTGGTTGAAAACATGGATAACCTTGATACTTAATACCGGTATTTTATTTAACTCTTCTCTTAAAGAAGAGCATCTTGCTCTCCCGTGATTATTGGTGGGTACAGCTATGTTTCTGGGGGGTCTTTGGCCGTGTTGGGTCGTCTCCTTCCTTGCGCATCTCTTAACTCCTACATCGTGCACAGTTGCATCTACTCGTCCCTTCCTCTTGTGCCTTTTTGGGATTTGTTTTATTGGCTTTTATATTGGTTTAAATTTCCCTTGTTTATTTATTTTATCTTTAAATTTAGCATATATAATTATAGAAACCATGAAGTTTTTGTAGAAAATTTATGCTTTCTAGACCAACAGATGGATAGAGAGAGAGAGAGAGAGAGAGAGAGAGAGAGAGAGAGAGAGAGAGATGATGCTAGGCTACCTCACCTCCCCTGCATTTAAAGCAGAGGATACATATTACAACATTATACATATAATATAGTAGTATAGTATATATACATATACATATTTATATTATACTCTAAAGCCCAAACAAAAATGGCAGCCCATGCATTTTGTAGGGTAGGATTGGAGAGCCACTCTGGGGGGTTTCAACTCAAAAATTTTAATGTACCACGTGCATTCAAAAGGAGGGGTATTTTAATTCACCTTTTGATAAAAATTTAACAGGATTACAATAATAGGAGGGGTTTTTAAATTCAATTTAAGAAAAAATCTTGTTTGTTCACAAGTAAAGAGGGGTGGTTTTATCGGCAGGGAAATTTTAGTTGAGGGGTTTTTAACACCTCTTGAACGCACGTGATACATAGGGTTTCTTAATAGTGCACCCCTCGAGGAGCCACTATCACGTATTTTGGGACTGCATTTTTTGTCATGCCACTCTGGCACACCATGTCCTAGTAGGGGAGAAGGGGCTGAAAAATGGCTTGCAAATTTGGCATTTGGAGCCTAATGAGAGCAAGGTCTCTCTAGATGATTTGGACCTTAATGGTTTCTCTCTCTTCTCTCTCTCTCTCTCTCAACCCATGAGAATGAAAGAACATTAAGGTTTCAAATAATTTTCAGCATTCTAGAAGGATAAATTTAAAGAGGTGCACGTGAGTATGAGTTGGATGGTGGTGGAAGTTAAGGCATGCCATGCCTTGCTTATCATCCCAGCTTCATCCTTGGCTCGGCTCTCCTTCAACCTTCTTCTTATCACCTTCTCCTTGCCTGAGTGGCTTGTGCCATGCATTCTCCATACTTCCTGCTTCTTTTGATTTCCTTCTACCTCCCCGTGAGCTTATCCATGGTGCCTATGCCTCATTATTCCAAGCTCATCTCTATGCTTTGCTCTTTGCTGTGTTGTGGCTCTACTCTCTGCCTTCTTTCATAACCAACCCGGTGCCTATTTCGCCAAGCATCTCTTTCCCATGCTGGCTTAATCTATCAGGGCAATTGGCTCATACATAGCTACTTACCTGCTCGCTTTGCTCCTACTTTGGTATGTTGGACCATTCCCTTGGTCTTGCTCTTATGATTGTGGCTGCATGCCTTCTTCTCACAGTTGTGCTCCTTGTTTGCTTACAGCTCATTAATTCCTCTGTGCACACAACCCCGTGCACTTCAGTTTGATTGTCTTCTTGCTACTTGACTCCTTCCAACTATTGGGCTTACTCCTTCCAACTATTCCGGTGGCTCTTGCTTTAACTTCTTCCTATGTTGTGCTGCTCTCAGCTCCTATTTCTTCTTTACTCCTAGGCTATGGAGAGTACTTTTTGACTAAAACCATTTGCTTTGCATAGATCGGCTAATCATGTGCCTTTGACCTTGATAAACACTGCTTGCTTTGCTTGGATCTGATAATCACGTGTCTCTGAGCCTCTGAACCACCTCATTTTTTCATGGACTTTGTCGTGTATTCTCTTGTCAAGTAGAATGGTTTTTTAATGACCTTCTTTTGGTTTTTAGCACCCTTCTTTTGCTTGGTGGTTAGGCTCTTCATGAAGTTGACGTTCTCCATGGTGTCTTCTTCATGCCTCTGACGCATTTTTTTGGGGTTGTACTTTGGTTAGATTTGCTCTTGATTAGTCAACCTTAAGGTTGACTATATTTTTTCTCATTCAGTTATTTTACCTTGTTAAGCCCTTTTTTTCACTTTGGTTATTCTTGTATTTTCTTTCTATTACTTATTGTTCACTTTTTATGTCCCCCTATGATTGGCCCCTTTATTCCCCTAAAAAATATATGTATCCCTACTTGGGTATATAATTGACCCAAGTTTAGTTCATTGCTTATATTTATTTCTATGTTTATATGTTTAATACATATGTATAGATCTAGAGAAAATTATTTATTGATATACATAGTTATTAAACTTTTAGTGGTCTCTTGCTCTGGTTTCATGAGAATTTATTTTCCCTTAAAAATTTACTATGTATAAAATGTCTCTCTATGATTTTTAGGGAGGACATTGTGGATGACCCCCCTCTCTTTTTGGTCTTTCCTTTAGCTTTTTGTAGTTATCTTCTAATTGTTGCTTCACAGGTCATGGACCCTTAGTCACCTACTTGGAACTCCCCTTAGAGTCCTTGGTTTGTTCCATCGGTTTATTTCCCCAGGGGGTCCACTAGGGTTTATCGTATGGTACCACGTGAGTGTAAGGGAGGGGAGTTACATAAGGGAAGGAAGGTACATTTTATAAGGTAAGGTCCCGTAAATAGGCGGTAGAAAAGGGAATTTTCATATATTTATTGCATGCAGGTGACGTCTCCTTATTACTACTAGTGAATCCCCCGTGTTTATTTCTTCTTATTTCCTAAATTTATATGCTTAATTTCTTTATTTTTATTAGGCTCTCTTTATAATTGTCTCTTTTGTTTATGGCATTATAAAAGGCTCTCTATATAATACTCTCGTGTATATATCTTTTCTTACCTTTTAGTATTTAAATTTTCCTATTTTATTAATATAAATCCTTATTTACATTCCAACTTCCCTCTATTTCACACAATTAATTCTCCTTTTTAGCTTTCTTTAATGCTAACATTATTTACTAAAATTTAATGCTTACTTTATTAAATTAATTACTTTATTTTTTTGTAGTCATTTTTTCTTAATTTTACTAATACTTTTCTATAGTTGTTTCCTTCATTTTATTGTGATTAGTCTTTTAAGGATGAGGAGTACCCTCCTTGTAACATGTTGATAATTTAATTGATTCCCATTCCTAAATTTAAGGGTGTGGACTACCCCCCTCAATAATATTTTTTGTGTGGTGGTTCCCATGGCTAGTTTCAAATTTGCTCCTTTATCTCTATTAATTTGGGTAAATTTTCCTTTAGAATTTGAAAGGTCTATCAATTATGGATATGGAATACCCCTCATGTGACATGTGATGCTACTTTTGCATTATGCTCTTATGGTATTTTCAAAAATTTACTTGTGAATCTCGACAGTTGTCTATGTTCCTTGGTAAAGCAATAACATGCCAGGGGATACATGCCTTACCTGTCTACCCATTTGAAATGATGATATTCTAATACCTCATTTTTCTTGGATGGTGGCAGTTAAGTGAACCCTGACCTCGGAGCCTGGACTATCGGATGGATTCTACACTCTTGTAAACCTACCATGTTTGGTTGTAATACCTTCAAAATAAAATTATATCTCATTTCTTTTAAATGTTTAAATCCCCATATTTGAATTATTTTTAGAATTGTAATTTTTTGTTTAAGGCCAATCTATGACTGAAGTGATTGTATGGTTCAATTATTGAGGGGATAATGAATTCTAAAGACACACACACACACACACACACACACATAGAGAGAGAGAGAGAGAGAGAGAGAGAGAGAGAGAGAGAGAGAGAGAGAGAGAGAGAGAGAGAGAGGATTTTTAATTTCATGGCACTATTGCCAGCATGCATTTCTACACATTATTTCTTCCATTTTTCCACTCAAAAATAATCTTTTGCTTTACCACTGTAAGCTCTTGATGGCTATCCTCCCCATGCATTGTGATCCTGACCTTTCTTAGTCCATGTGGTTGCAATTTGGTCATTGCATGCGACATTGAAAAGTAGTAATTGGAGCATTCTCAAGCTAAATTCTCAACAAGGGCATGCTCAATCTTAAGTTCGAGCTTATTCTATCTAGAAAGTATTGAGGCAAGAAGGTGGGATGTTATGAGAATCTACCAAGAGATAATTTCAATTGATGCATGATTGCATCCACTCTAGCACGCCACTCATCTCCTTTCCTCCCACTTCTCCTCTACCTCCTTGCCTCTCCTCCTCCTCCTATTTCCACACACCTAATCATGCTGCTTTCCTCCTTCCCTCAGCACTCCTTTGATTCCTCCTCACTGCACAGCTTACTCTCAAAACAACAGATTTCTTGCAAAAACTAGCCTAATCTTGGATTGGGAAACTTTTTGCAAGAAGGCTATCATTTCAACATTAAGACTGGTGAAGCTTATGAGGTTGACAAATCCCTTATATGACACTGATAGAAACAAAAGACAAGAATCCATGTTAGACAATCGAGACCCTCAGGAATTCAAAGAATGATTTGGAGAGGGTGTTAGTGACAAAAGCATGTACATGTTTGCTCAATCTGAGGCTGTACAAGTAAGTTCTCAATGTTGAGATATCGAACTCCACTCGCGATATGCCAGGGTGACCGTTGTGTATTTATGTCACCGACTTGTTAGCTGGAGATGCGGTTGGTACACCGCCCACGAATAATAGCTGGATGACAGCTATCCTTATCTACTCTAGTTTGTGGCTCAGTTAGTATGCCACCTTAGTTAGCTGAGTTTGGTTTGAGACCCACATATAGGGTTCTTCTATTTTCTTTGTACTAGAGTTCTTTTGGCTTTCACAACTAAGAAGAGGAAAACTGTTTTTAGCCTCCACCTTTGTGTGTATTCCCCCATTGTGCTTGTGAGAAAGCCTCAAGTGAGACTCCTTCCCTCTCTCCCACTATCTTCACATGGTATCAGAGCCTTGTTCGTGGTAAGGAGCTCAAGAAAGCAAACCAAGTTTGCAGTGTCCTGGTAAGAGGACTAGTGTTGCTTTCCTTTTTCGAGTTTGGGAGCAAATCTCTGCAGGTAGCACAGCCGGAAGTGCAAGAGTGCACTGTCTCAGATTGAGACGCCCTTTGCAGTGTGGCGAGAGGGAATTATATGCTGCAGAAGTTTTGGAGGCGGAAGTTCTCCGTAGGCACTCAAAAAAAGGCCCTGTTTTTGCTGTGCGACCACTGTTCTGCAGGTCGGTGAAAAGTTGCCGCAGAAATTGCATCGTATGCCTGTGCGCAGAGATATTGGGAGTTGCAGAATCATGCTTGTTGCCTGTTGATGCAAAATCGTCACTAGGAAGTGACTGTGTGGTGAAATACCACTTTCGTCAGTTTTGCAGATCTGCCCATGTGAGGCAAAAGCTGTGTTTTTTGCAGTGACAGAATATTTTGCGGTGTTCTGAAATGGCATCTGATTCTCTTTCTCAGATTGTCACTGAAAAGCTTGACAAGAACAACTTCCAAGCATGGAAGTTTAGAATGACGAATTTCCTTATGGGAAAAGGCTACTGGGAGTTCATTACAGGAAATGAAGAAGAACCAATTCTTCCTAATGTTCCCAATCAACAGGAAATACAGGCATTTAAAGGATGGCATGAGAGAGCCAGAAAAGTTATGTACTGGTTGTCTATCAGTATTTCAGATTCAATGATTGTGCATATTCAGGATGCAAGTACGCCAAAGGTGGCATGGGATACTTTGGCTAAAATGTACAACACAAATATGCAGGCCAGGAAAATGCAGCTCAAGCAGGAGTTGCACAATGTGCAGAGAGAAAATATGAGCATCAATGACTACCACATGAAGGTGAAGAAAATTGCGGATGCACTTGCTTCCATTGGGTCGCCAGTGGATGATGACGATTTAGTTTCTGTGACCTTGAATGGTCTAGGAAAGGATTATGCACAGTTCCGGACATCCATTGCCGTCCGTGAAAAATTTCCTGATTTTGAGGAGTTGATTGCTCTTCTAATTTCTGAAGAGCAGAGAAATGGTGGTGCATCTTCTTCAGGAGGAACCTCAAAAGAAACTGTCTTCTACTCAAATGCTGGAAGGGGTAGAGGCAGAGGTAGAGGAGGCCGATCTGGAGGCCATGGTAGAAATCAGAATATGCAGCAAACTCAAGAAAACCAGCCCTATGCAGGAGGACGTGGTAACTCTAGAGGCAGGGGGAGCCAAAGAGGTCGTGGTGGATGGCAAAGAGGCCAAAATGCAAACAGCAATGTTGAATGCTACTACTGTGGTAAAATGGGGCATATGTCTAAAGACTGCTACAAAAAGCAGAATGACATTATGAATGGAAAATTGTAGCAAGGCAATTATGCATCCTCTAGTAGACAGGGTGATGACAGAAATGAACATTTGTTTATGGTACAGCATATGACAAATTCTGTGACAAGTGCAGAAGAAAGCAATGATGTGTGGTATGTTGACTCAGGTGCATCAAACCACATGACAGGTCATGCTGAATGGATGCACGATGCAAGGAAAATGGAAAAACCAGGATTTGTGGAGACTGGTGATGATACTGCACATCCTATTGTGCAGATTGGCAAAATTCCTTTGTCTATGCAGGATGGGAAAAAGAAATACTTGTCTGATGTATTTCATGTCCCCAACATCACCAAGAACCTGGTTTCTGTTGGTCAAATGGTTGAGCAGGGCTTGCACGTCAGATTCAATCCTCATGGATGTTTTGTTGAGGATATGAAAAATAATGGTCGCTTGATAGCAAAAGGAAAGAAGAAAGGCAGGATGTTTACGCTGTGGATGCGGACATGCCTGAATTGAGTGCAGCAATGTTTGCACATGGGACCGGTGTAGTTGCAGATATTGATATCTGGCATAAACGCATTGGTCATGTTAATGTACAGCGACTTAAATCAATGCAGGCCCAAAATATTGTTGCAGGATTGCCTAAATTCAAGGTTGCAGAAATGCATAAGGTGTGTGAAGCCTGTCAATTTGGAAAACAGGCCAGGAAACCCTTTCCTAAGCATGTTCAAGAGAGTAAAAAGCCATTGGAATTAATCCACTCTGATGTGTGGACTACTAAAGTTGCATCTATTGGAGGCTCTCACTATTTTGTCACCTTTATTGATGACTTCAGCAGAAAACTTTGGGTGTATTTTATGAAAAAGAAAAGTGAAGTGTTTGGGCACTTCAAAGCTTTTAAAGCTATGGTTGAAAAAGAAACAGGCCTGCAAATAAAATGCCTAAGGTTAGATGGAGGGGGAGAGTACCTCTCAAATGAGTTTGCAAAGTTCCTGCAGGAGCATGGCATAAAGCAGCAATATTCATGCAGTCATACCCCACAGCAAAATGGAATTGCAAAAAGGAAAAACAGGCATATTGGAGAGGTATCTCGGGCCATGCTAAATGAAAAAGATCTACCAGATTATTATTGGGCTGAAGCAGTTGCTACAGCAGTTTATATAATGAGCAGGACTCCCACTGCAGCAATACATGGCATGACGCCAGAGGAGATGTATACTGGTAGGAAACCAGACATTTCTCATTTGAAATTTTTTGGTTGCATTGCCTATGTTCATGTGCCAGATGAGTTGAGCTCCAAGTTGGATCCAAAGGTTGAGAAGTGCGTCTTTATTGGTTATTCTCTGCAGCAGAAAGGGTATAGATGCTATAACCCTTCTACACGTAAGTTCATAGTGAGCAGAGATGTTGTTTTTGATGAGATGAGCAGCTGGTATAAACCAGTAAATGTGATGATTGATGTAGATGCACAAAATGGTAATGCTGCACAAAATTCACAGCAGCAATCACAAAATATCAGTGGACCTGCAGTGTCCTCTAGCAGTGGTTCACATACTTCGCCATGGACAGGTAGATTGAGATCAGGAGAATCTCCTCAAAGCAATGCAGATAGTGGTATGCAGGTATCACGAAAAGGAAAAGAGAAGGTAGATCAGCCCATGTTTGATGTGAATGCAGGTCACTCTTATGTGGATGGTGAATCCAGTGGCTCAGAGCAGAGCATTGATGATGAGTTGGGTATTCCTTCTGTTGTTACACCTGGAGTAAGGAAGACCAGGGATGTTTTGAGAGCACCTGGAAGTGAGCCTATTTTGCGCAGGTCTACCAGGGTTAGGTATCCTGTGGATAGGCTGAAATATGATGGATTTACAGCCATTCACTATGCCTATATGGTCAAAGTGATACAGGAACCAGAACCCACTTCTTTTGAGCAAGCCATGGGAAATGAAAAATGGGAGAAAGCCATGGATGAAGAAATGGATGCCTTGGATGCAAATGCTACATGGGAATTGGTGCCTTTGCCTAAAGACAAGAATGCAATTGGCTGCAAGTGGGTTTATAAGATCAAGCACAATGCAGATGGTTCTGTGAATAGATACAAGGCAAGATTAGTTGTCAAGGGGTATGCACAGACATATGGCATTGATTATGAAGAAACTTTTAGTCCGGTTGCAAGGATGGCAACCGTAAGAGCAGCCATTGCTATGGCTGCATCAAAGGGATGGTCTTTACATCAGATGGATGTAAAGAATGCCTTCTTGCATGGTGATTTGCAAGAAGAGGTCTTTATCGAGCAGCCAGCAGGTTATGTTCATGCTATTCATCCTGAGTTTGTTTGCACGTTGAAGAAAGCCTTGTATGGCTTGAAGCAAGCACCTAGGGCATGGTCTGACAAGATAGGACAGTATCTTGTCACTATTGGCTTTCACATTTCCAAGGCAGATTTCTCACTCTATGTGAGAAAAACAGAGAAAGGGATTATGCTGCTGGTCATTTATGTTGATGATTTGATCATCACAGGTGATAGTGATGAAGATATCCTTCATGTGAAAATGCTATTGAGGCAGAAGTTTGAGGTGAAGGATTTGGGAGAGCTGCGTTATTTCTTGGGCATTGAGGTGATTAGATCACCAAGTGGGATACAGCTCTTGCAGAGGCAGTATGGACTGGACATGCTGTCCAAATATGGGATGACAGGCTGTAAGCCTATTTCAGTTCCTTTGGAGCAGAATGTGAAGCTGAGCGCAGATGCAGGTGAGCTTCTGGAAGACCCTACTATGTACAGACACATTGTACAGACACATAGTAGGAAGTTTGATTTACATGACTATTACCAGGCCAGATGTGAGCTATGCTGTTGGGTTGGTAAGTCAGTTTATGCAGGCTCCAAGGAAATCGCATTTGGATGCGGCTAGACGCATACTCAGGTATGTGAAGTCCACATTGCAGTATGGACTATTTTATGAGGCTGGGGTTCAGATACAGTTGCATGGATACACTGATGCTGATTGGGCTGGTAGTATTTCTGATAGACGATCTACCAGTGGATATGTGTTCTCTTTTGGGAGTGCTACAGTCACTTGGAGCAGCAAGAAACAGCCTACAGTTGCCTTGTCGAGCACAAAGGCTGAGTACAGGGGTGCAGCAATGGCTGCATGTGAGGTAGCTTGGTTGCATAAGCTACTTTATGATATGCATCAGTCTACAGATGGGCCAGTTGTCATTTATTGTGACAACATGAGCAGTATACACTTGGCAAAGAACCCAGTCTTTCATGCTAGAACAAAGCACATTGAGGTGCATTATCACTATGTGTGGGAGAAAGTGTTACTAGGTCTTATTGATCTAGTTTATGTCAGCACAGAGGATCAGGTAGCTGACATATTCACGAAAGCATTGGGCGCAGAGAAGCTGCGCAAGTTCAGAGACCTGCTTGGTGTGCAGGAATTGGGATTGAGCTCGAGGGGGAGTGTTGAGATATCGAGCTCCACTCGCGATATGCCAGGGTGACCGTTGTGTATTTATGTCACCGACTTTTTAGCTGGAGATGCGGTTGGTACACCGCCCACGAATAATAGCTGGATGACAGCTATCCTTATCTACTCTAGTTTGTGGCTCAGTTAGTATGCCACCTTAGTTAGCTGAGTTTGGTTTGAGACCCACATATAGGGTTCTTCTATTTTCTTTGTACTAGAGTTCTTTTGGCTTTCACAACTAAGAAGAGGAAAACTGTTTTCAGCCTCCACCTTTGTGTGTATTCCCCCATTGTGCTTGTGAGAAAGCCTCAAGTGAGACTCCTTCCCTCTCTCCCACTATCTTCACACTCAAAGGATCATGCTTGAACTTAAGTTCTCGAGCATATGAGAGTTACTACATTAGCTTTTGTCATCAAAATGTGCTTTAACTGTGAGCTTCTATGATCACTCGTGATGTCTTTGGCTTGAACTAGAGTTTGAGATTCTAGCTGTTGCAAGATCTTCCATGAGCATGAGCAATTGTGATTGTTTGGTGACATCTTTGTGAATTTGGTCGGAGCATGCTCGAACTAAATTTTGATCATGTGATCATTTGTGCATTAGATTTCTAAACAAAATTTTCTTTGGATCTATCTACAGATTGGTCTTTGGTTTGAGTGTAAACATCCCTCTATGAAATATACATTTTCTTTTGACACTTTCTTAGAGCGTGCCATCTTTGAAACATTCTTACTAAATCCAGGCATGGAAATATAAAGTAATTTAAGTTTACATAGATGCCCAAATAAATTCAACTTACATCAAAAGGATGGCCAATCCACAAAAAAGACCCTACAACCTGCACCATGCCCATGGTGTAGTAGAACCTACAAACATTGCCTACTTAGCTTCTAATCCCTCACTTTGAAGTTTCAAGAGCATCAGCTTCGGCCTCTTTGGTGGCCTTCTCTACCCAATTTTACTCTGCTTTGAAAGAGGGATTCCCTTTGGATCTTGTGCTATCAGGGGGGATTTGCAACAATGTTTTTGCTTCACCTAATATCAACACGGCCATGTCTTTAATGGAGTCCTCCAAAATCTGCCTCTAAGTCTTGCCCTATTTGTATGGATTCAAGTCAAGCTGTCCTTTTTTTATAGGAATAAGGGCTACTCTAGGTAGGTCATAGAGGTCCACATCTAAGCCATTCTTGAGATCAAAATATTGTGGGTGTAGGCTTTGAAGATGCTCAATCAACTCTGAGTTGGTATAAGAGTCAAGGTAAACAGGGAATTCATCCGAATTGCAGTCCTTGTTGGTCATTGGAAAATTGAGGAGGTGTAGAGGTGCAAGGAGAATGCTTGAAATTATTTTTGAATTCTCAAAGTAGAACCTTCACTAATGCTACCTATGGCAAGCCAAAAACCTACCCTAAACAACTCAAACATGTGGAGATGCTTGTGTGGGGGACCCAATGCTAGAAAATTATGTAAAATGATTGATCGCACCTCAAATATTTTGGCGTGCACCTTTAGTACAATGTGATATCCCAAACAGTCAAGATGCATTTATAGGACACCAACAACTACCCTTGGACAATTGTTACTATTGGACCACATCTGGAGAGGGTGGCAAATGTTGCTATGAGATTTATTGGGCAAATTCCAATTGGTTTGGTCATTATAGATGTGGAATTGCACAAAAATATATTTGGGGTGGCATGGTCAAATGAGTACTTTCAAAATTTAGTCTCACATGTTCCAAACCTCAATGGAACTAATGAGCTAGTTTTGGTGGTGTTCAAGGGATTTGAGCTCATTGGAAATGATTTTTAGCTTTGGAGGACATCAAGGGATGCTTTCAATGTGCGGTAGGATATTACAAGTCGTGAGAGGAGAGAAAAAACTCATGATTGGTTCTTACAAAACAGCAACCATGATGGCTTTTATTAGCAAGGATCCAAAGCTCACAACATTTCATGACCTCGTGCTTGATTCATCGACCATGTCTTGGGAGGATGATGAAGAAGATGATGACCTTGAAAATCCATCACCTATAAAGATTGGGATTCATGATGTGTGGAATGTTAGGGACAAGGGCTATAGTGCACAACTCGTGCATGCATTCTATCCAAAGAACCAATATGTGGTGGATCTGTTTGGTGGGGGAGTTGCTTTGAAGGAATCATTGGTCGAGAGAAGAAAAGCAATTGCAATGGTGTTGAATGATATGGAGAAGGATGCCTTGGAGGAAACTGTGGCTCAACTAATTGAGATAAATCTATTAGTAGCTTAGCTTGTAGGTGTAAAATGTGCAATGCTTGTACAATCATTGGGATATGTTCATATTTTTCTTACTATCATGGATGCTATAGACATTAACAATCTCATTGGGCAAGTGGGTGAACTCTAGAAAAAAATTCAATTGGGAAAATGTAGAGTGTAGTGTAACACACAATATAATTGATGACCAAAAGAAACCACCAGTCATAAAAAGAAACCGCCACAAGGTGAAAATTAATGTAATCTTGACACAAACACATGTTTTTGGGGATATAAACTACTTAGACATTCACCATGTGAGGTTGGTAGGTGTTTTATATCTGAAAAATAATTTGCATGTGTGCGTACTAATTCGAAAGTCTCCAGAAAGTTTGGCTACCGATGTTATGTATGAATCTTGTCACAGGAGATACAAATGAAAAATAAGTTGAGTTTATTGAACACATTCTGCTTGAGGAATGCATTAAATTTCCAAGATCAATGGACATCCAGGAAGATTCCATGGAAGAGTTGTTGCCGATTGAGAAGGTGTCTGAATACTTGGACACAATCATAATAGATCTTGATGGATTCTTGATGTGTAAATCTACCAGTTCAACTAGCCTTCAAACAATGCTGTTAGGCAAGCAAGAATTGTGTTGTGTGCAGGTTGCATAGAATCAATAAGTGCTATCTCTGCAACAGTAACTTTAATGTTGGAGTGTGATCATGTGCTTTGAAGCAGAAGGTTCTGCCAATGATCAAGCTTTGGGAGCACATAGCAAGAATTTTTTTTTCTTTCTTCATGACTTGGGGACAAGATAATTATGTAAAGGATTTGATTCCTTGTTTCTTCTGGAACAATAATTATGTGGAAGCACACTTTAATCCCCTATCTCAAGCATGCGCACAAGTTTTAAATATCTGTAGAAAGAGAAACACCATCCTTCTAGATGCTATTCCATATAAGCGGTCCCTTAATGATCCAAGAAATTGATGTTCCCAAATCCATTCAGAGGTGCAATCATAGATGATGAGCTCATGACAAGGATTTTGCCCTATCTATTGAAATTGAAACAATTTTGTGATGTTAGGCTCATCATTGAATCAACAAGATATGGCCAACAACCTATGATACCGGGTCATCCATTTTGGGAACACTTTGAACATGTCATGAGGATGAAGCTAGATAGGACAAGTACTGAAAGTTCATCAAAAGCAGACTCCAAACACTCAACTACACAGAACAGTCCAAACACCACAAGACAATGCCAAAAGAACAACACTAGGGAGCATGTCGAAGATCCGAAGAGCTGATATAGCTATACACAAGAATTCTAGCGAGGAGCACTAAAGTACCCATAGTAGAGCAACAAAGGAATGAGAAACTCGATCCACCAATACAGTTGACAGAAGATATACAACAAGGAGCATGTTAAGGATCCCAAGACTCAACAACATTGTACATAATAATTCAAACAAATAGCATTGAAGTATCCATTGTAGAGCAAGAAAGGAATCAATCCCCATCCGTACAATTGAGAGAAGTGAAAAATAGAATATTGAGAGAAATGAGACCTCTTCAGTGGATGAGTGACCTGGAGGCTATACTTAAAGCATTAGAACTTGATTATAATAGATCATTAGAAACTATGCTTAAAGCATTATAACTTGGCTATAATAGATCATTATAGGCTATACTTAAAGCATTATAACTTGGTTATAATAGATCATATGCAATCGGACATGCACCCAAGAGATATTTATAGCCATTAGAAGCCTGGAGAATGGTCTATTGTCTAGATGTCAATGCCTTCTGGACAAAAAATGGAAGAGGCATTTTTATGTATTTGTAAAGAAATTGTTGTCTATGAAATAATATATTGTTCAAACAAATTTATATTTGTCTGTAATGAAATTTAGACATTTGAATCTCTTTCCATGAAAAAGTTATATGGCATGCTGCTGTTGACTTGAGGACCAATTATCATTTAAAGAGCCCTTAAATGAAGAATTATGTCATATAAAAGCTCCTCAATATTCAATCAAGTAGTCTATAAACACACACACACACACACACACATGAACATGTATTGATGTATGCATACATGTATATATATATATATGTATGCTCAAGCTAATACATGATATTTCTAGAACTAGGTAGGCTATCCAAAGGCAAGGGTAGTCTCCAAATGATAAATTGCCCTTTAGTCTTCAAAGTTTATTCTATGGCTAAACGAGAAGCCATAAGAGGGTTCATAAGAGCTTCCCTATTTAAAAGGGAGGACATGGGGCTGGCCTATTTAAAAGGGAGGACATGGATTGTTGTATTGTGTATCTTATATCCAAAAGGGTAGCAATGGGAAACTATATTTCTTGCCTTATCTACAAAAAGGATGCCAAGGGTTACCGTCTTATGTCAAAAATGGTTTCCAAAAGCCATTGTGTTTCCCTAACTTGGGACATGGCCACACTTTGGGTGGTCTAAACGTGTTTCTTATGGTGGAAAAAATGCTCTTATTCACCCTTTTAGCCTGCTATTCTTGTAATGCTATCATCATGTACTTTGCATAATTTATAGTAAGGAGTTCGATTTGTGAAGTTGATCCACAACTGATCCATGATAGGAAAATACTACAAAAACAACTCGATATAGTGATGAGGATGGACATAATGGCTTTCTAAATTTTAGTAAAACCATTAAACTAAATTTAGCATGGGAAGAGTGAATCAATGATAGCTTCTTCACGCCCAAATGTTAAGGAATTGAAAAAGCTAGCCAAAGGTGGATGCCAAAAGTGGTGCATGAAATTGAAGAGGATGCAAAGTATATGACCAACATTGATAAAGAGATCTTTGTCATCAAAGTTAATGTATTGAAAGTAGAAATTGAATCTAATGTCAAGAATCCATACTCTTTTAACCATTGCTCACCAGCAATGAAAATGTAATGACAATAATGATGACAACCATAAAATACCTTGAGGGAGGAGGCCTTGCTCTTAGCCCTTTATAGATCATGAGAAGGAAGTGTGCTATCTGACCTCTGGCATCGTAGTATGTGGGTATACTATACAAGTAACTATATGAATGCATGTTATGTATATCTATGTTCACGTAGATATACATAGCATCCTAAGTGGTTTTTATTTACAGATATGATTTAAGTTTGCATCTTTGCTAAATTCTAAACCTTTCAATGACTAACCCATTATCTTTCTCCCTTTTTCTTGCATATACTCTACCATGAGTGAATAGCCAAAGATTCAAAGTGCTAGACAACAATTGTATCTAAGGGCCACACTAATACCTTATGATATCATCTTTCCGAGGGTGGCAATATCATGAACCAATTCAAGTGACAATACTATATTCAATCTATATCTAGGGATTAGGTTTACCATGGAAAACTAGAATTTGGCCAATGGCATCCAACTCTTGGGAACTAAAGCTTGCAACCCTTGATAGTTTTAAGGACCCAATGGATTACCTTTTCCTCCTCCTCTCTTTTTTTTGTTCTTTGTTCTCATAATGATATGTGCATTCAATTCAAGAGAGATCAATATGGATAAAAAGAACACACTAGTTTCTAGTTTTTATTAAACAAATTATCCTACTCTAACTATATTTTAATCTTTTCTATAAGAATTATCTTCAAAATCAGCTTGTTTGTCACTATTAGAAGCCTACTTCTCTCCCCTTCAACCTTGTTGGATTCTTAGTATCATTGTGCCCCCAACATTTTTGTATGCTCTTACTATTTACAAGGATGAAGAGTGGTATTTTATTACACCATAATATGCTAAATAAATTTCATTTCTCTCCAAACTTTGAAACTCATCATGCAAGAGAGTCTCTTCATGTTCTTTTTTTTTCAATATGTGTGGAGTGACAGCATCAATGGTGATAAAATAGAGGAATTCTTGAACTAATAACACTTATAAAATAGAGGAATTCTTGAACTAATAACACTTCTGTAACCATTGATCTTTAAAGACATGCTCTTTGGCACACAAAAAAATCATTACCTTCATTAATAATCTTTCAAAGAAAAGCATCCATTTCTTAGCATCACCCCTTTAAGGTACATTTCATCTACAACATGTACCACCATAGGTTCATGTATGTTGAGGAAACTCTATGACAATAATTTCATAACCAATCATTTCCCATCTTGGGGATGTCTACAAGATCTATGACTTTATAATAGACTTGCATGATGTATGCTATTGAAACGACTTCCAAGCATGTAGAGGAGGAAATATCTTGAAGTTTTCTTATTTATAGTTTAATTCACACAAACATTAAGTGAAGAAATGCTAATTGACCGTGTATGATGTATGATATCATGTGTGACACAAAATAATCAATTAGTCTTTCAACTAGACTACAATAATTAAACGATCTATTGATATAGCACAAGACTTATATATATGAGGGAAAATACAATCCATCTAGAATGTAGAGTTGGGGGGAACACCTAGATTAATGTAACTCTATGGCATGGTTTTAAAACAAACGGTTTTCACCTTAAACTTTAGGTGACGTGCTTACACAGATGGTTTCTTACTCACAAAATTAGATAATTACATTTTCACATAATAAAAATTCTTCAATGTCATGCCATAAATATACCTATATAGGAAGTTTTCAACTCACAGATTTTAAATTAGACTTTAAATTTATACATGATGAAAATTCTTTGATGACACACCATAAATATCAATACATATCTAATATCAAGGACATTAGGGGAGTTTTGAGCTCAAAAAGGGCTTCTTGCATTAGGCCCTTAGGAAACTTGATTAGAGGGTTGGCCAATGAGGAGCCTCATGCATTAAATTATGGTGGATTCTAAACTTCTTCTCATTGGTAGATAAAAGGGCTTATCAGTCATTTCCCCCGTTTCACCATGATAAAGGGGAATTTGAAATCTAGGCTAGCAATCATAGCCATTGGATCAATGAAGAGCATCAAGGGCCAAAAATACACATTCATCATAGTCATTGATCTTGGAGGATCCGATGGCTCTTATTAGGTGGTGCACACACATCATTGTTGTTTTTTTGCATGCACATATCATTATCCGATAGCTCCTATTCGGTGGCATGCACATCATTATTGTTTCTGGCTCGCTTTGGTCCATTCGATCAATGTAGATCTAATGGCTATGGTAGACTGTAGGGTGAGTAGGCTTTGATCATTGAACACATGAAACGACTCGGGTAGGGATTTGATTTGGTGGCACACTTGGTCTTTTAGGTGCATGGCGGCTGGCTTTGGACCATTAGATTAATTTAGATGTAATGGTTATGGTGGACTATAGGTAGACATGTAAACACATGGCGTGATCATCGTGCGACTTGGAACACAGTTACATAGAAGCACTTTATGACCTTATATTGAAGATCTAATGGCGTGCATTCAGTGATGACAATCATGCACCATTAGATCTTCATCTAATCCTATGTTGTGCAATACCGGCCTCTTACTATGCACCATTGGATGGGAGTTGGAGTGCATCCAGGCCCTCCAAAGTGTTAGAGCATATATTTAATGTCTTTAAGAGGCATCAAAATCCCTCCTTACCATAAGCTCTTCACCTAGAATTACGGAATTAATCGATTTCCCTAATCTCTCGCTTACAAGGCCCTTTTTGAGCTCAAAATCCCTCTAATGAGAATATGCATGTAGCCATGGCATGCAACCTCAAAGTATGAATTATAAAGTAGAAGAAGTATTATACATATTTACACCATCCATAATTCCTATAGTAAATCTATCAATGATTCTAGGGTTGCATCTATGACTTTACCTTGTGGTTTTCACATTTCACTAATAAAAAAATTAATCGAGTCCAACCTTATTTTTTCAAGAACCCTTAGACATAACCTCCATAAGAAAAACCATGCAATAAATGGCCAAGGCAAATCATTCTTTGGTGTTATTGGTGTCCTTCCATCTATTAGTGGATTGAAGATTTTCATTGCAAAGGATTTATCAAGTTTCTTACTATTTGTATAAAGGCTAATTGTCCCCATAGATTCATCATTCACGGGATAGAGTAAGTGATTATCCTAGATCATGTTCAGTATCTACCTCATTAAGATGAATATTGACAGATTTTATTGATGTCACTTCACCTTTGTTGTTATGCACGTCCTCTTCTTTTTCTTGAATTTTCCTTTGTACTTTCGACACTGAAGAGCGACGTCTTTTTCAAGTACTCTCAACTAGAGTGCTTGCAGCTCTAGTACAACAACTCTATAAGTATTGGCCTTCTACATTCAATGATGCAGTTTATTTTGGAGGGGTTGCACCATGACCGCATTGGACCTTCCTTCTCGCTCTTCTATCCTCTTCAATTGATGTGCATGTAAGACTTTTGGCTCTTTATTTTCTTGAGTGGCATCAACCATGTTTGCAAGCCCTTTATTTAATACTACATGTAATGTCTCATTTAATACTGCATTTTCATGTCCTTTGGACATATGTGCTTTCTCTCTTTGAAGTAGAGATTTTTGTGATGTCTCTTTGCATGGGTGGTCTCCTTTGGAGGTGCTTCCTCAAATTACACATCCATGAGTTTTGTAGACATTCTAGCTGACTCTGCCTCTGGATATTGTTTCCAAATTGTTGCGAGAGTCACCAATGCATTTTGAAGATCTGGAAACTGCTGTGTTTCAAGAGGTGGCATGGAAAAGTGTTTAGCATCTTTTATTGACAGTACAAAGCATTCACCACCGAGTTTTGGATTCTTTGCTTTCATGAAGATGTGCACAAAAAATTCCTTCTCAACTATAATTCCTACTACAAGGGCATAAATCATATCTTTCTTTGCAAATGTTGCACCCCACGGCTCGCCATTTCATTCAAATTATTTCTTGGAAACACACAAAATAGTTTGTCTTTCCGTCCAAGAAAAAACCAAACTATTTTACCCATGTTAAGCTTGATATATTTTCCAAAAGAGTCTGGTCTTACATGTTCTTCCTTGGAAATCCAAAGTCACACTAGAGACAAATTATCTAATTTCTTTGTCAACAAAGTTCTCCATGACTTGAAAACTGTATGAAAATACATTAAAAAAGTTTATATAAACAATGTATTACAAATTGTGAAAATTTTCATTGTTTATAATATTAACAAAAAAAATCTTGAACATGGTATGTAATTGTTTAATTAAAAAGTAGTACCCTAAAAATTCACAAAAACAATCTCCTAGATCTCTACATTTGGATTCCTCTCTTCAAGAGTCAAAAGACATTAATGTGGGTGCAAAGTATCATGCCCATCGTGTGTTCGAATAACACACCTCAAAGCATATTTTTTGATGATTATGCATAATACCTAGTGCAAAATGGGGTTTGTGGTGACTTCGACCATCCAAAGAATATCTGACGGGGATGATAGTTACATGTGCCTCACCATAGGTGATATTGACTCACGTGTAAAGTTTTGTGTTTATCTAATGTGTGCGTGTTTAAATAACACACCTCAAATACTACTTTTTGATGGTAGTTGTGCATAATAGTTTGCTGAAAAATAGGGTCTATGGCAACTTCAACCATCCAAAGCATATTCAATGGGCACAATACTTTGCAACCACCTCAACATATATGGGATAGACGTGTGTGCAAAGTCTCATGCACATTAGGTATGTGCACATATGAAGAACACACCTCAAAGTGTGTTTTTTGACACGGAATATGACACTTGGTGAAAAAATGGGGTTTATGGCGACTTCGACCATCGAAAGCATATCTGATGAGCATGATAATTTATACAAACCTTATCATAGGTGGTATTGCCACGATTAAAAAGTATCATTTCCATCGGGTATGTGCGCGTTTGAATAACATACCTCTAAGCGTGTTTTTTAACGGTTGTGCATAACACTTGGTGGAAAACAATACAACCTCGACCATCCAAAGCATATCCAATCGGCACAATACTTTGCACGAATCTTAATAGAGGTGAGATTTATTCACGTGCAAAATTCAAAGTATCGTGCCCATTGGGTATGCATCCATTTGAATAACACACCTTGGATACTATATATTCACGGTAACTCTGCATAATACTTGGTGAAAAATGCGATTTGTGGCATCTTTGACAATCCAAAGAATATCCTATGGGCACATTACTTTGGATGCACATCAAAATATATGGGATTGACATGAGTGCAATTTATTGTGCTCGTATCATGCCCATTAAATATTTGCACATTCCAATAAAACACATAGGATACTATTTTTTGAGGGTTGTACATAACACTTGGCGGGGAAAAGGTAAATTTTGGCAACTTCGACTAGCCAAATAATATCGGATGGCCATAATACATTGCATGTGCCTCAACATATAAGGTATTGATGCATGTGCAAAGTATCGTGTCCATTGGGTATGTGCGCATTTGAATAACACATGTTTTTTAACGGTTGTGCATAACACTTAGTGCAAAACGGGGTTTGTGGTGACTTTGACCATTCGAAGCATATCCGATGGTTATGATTATTTTCATGCAAATAGTTGGTATTGATGTGTGTGCAAAGTATCATTCCCATTGGGTATGTGTGCATTTGAATAACACACCTCATATACTATTTTTTGATGGTTGTGCATAACACTTGGTGGAAAATGGGGTTTGTGGCGACCTCAAGCATCCAAAGCATATCCGACGAGTAAAATACATTGAAAGCACCTCAAAATATATATTATGTATTCATTTGCAAAGTATCATGTCCATTAGATATGTGTGCGCTGAAATAACACACCTCAGAGCATGTTCTTTTATGGTTATGCATAACGCTTGGTGCAAAACAGGGTTTGTGGTGACCTTGACCATCTGAATCATCTTTGATTGTTATGATATTTTGCACACACCTCAACAAAGGAGGGATTTACATGAGTGAAAATTATGGTGCCCATCCAGTATGTATGCGTTTAAATAACACACCTCTGATACTATTTTTTTATGGTACTTGGTGGAAAACTGGATTTGTGGCAGCTTCGACCATACAAATCATATCAAATTGGAAAGATACTTTGCACGCATCTCAAAAGAGGTAAGTGATGAACATGCAAAGGTTTATGTCTAGCGGGTATGTTTGTGTTAAAATAACACACCTCATATACTATTTTTTAATGGTAATTGTGCATAACACTTGGTGGAAAATAGGGTTTGTGGTGGTGACTTTGACCATCCAAAGCATATCCGCGACAGGCACGATACTTTGCACATGTCTTAATATAGGTAGTATTTAATTGGGTGAAAATTATCATGTCCATCAAGTATATGCACATTCGAATAACACATCTCAGAGCACGTTTTTTTATGGTTGTGCATAACACTTGGTGCAAAACGGGGTTTGGGCGACTTTGACCATCCAAAGCATATATAATGGGTACTATACTTTGTATTGCCTTAAACTAGGTATGTATTGATGCATGTGCATGGTATCATGCCCATCAGATATGTGCGCATGTGAATAACACACCTTGCTCTTTTTAGATGGTAGCTGTGCATAGAACTGGGTGAAAAATTGGGTTTATGGAAACTTCAACCATACAAAGCATATCCGATGGTCATGATAATTTTCACCCACCTCAACATAGGTGTAGGTGTTAGTGACGCAAGTGTAAAGTATCATGCCCATTAGGTATGTGTGCATATGAATAACACACCTCAAAGCATGTTTTTTGAAGTTGAACATAACACTTGGTGAAAAAAACGAGCTCTATGGCGACTTCAACCATCCGAAGCATATATGATGGGCACAATACTTTGTACACATTTTACTGCAGGTGGGATTAATGCACATGTAAAGTATCATTCCCATTATGTATGTACGTGCTTGAATAACTCACATGCGACTTTGACCATCCAAAGCATATCCAATGGGAACAATACTTTGCACATGTCTCAAGAGAGGTGGGATTGATGTGGATGAAAATGATCGTGTCCATTGGTTATGTGCGCATTCCAATAATACACCCTAGGGACTTGGCGTAAATTAGTTTCCTCTTCCTTGTCATCCTCCAAGGCTTTTAAGGTGGGTTGCTTCTCCTTCGGAGAAGTCTTAATGTCTTTGGCCTTTGAGGCCTTGCTTTTTTGAGGTGTCTTAGCTTCCAAAGGGGCATTAACTTTAGCTAGAGGTATTCCTTTGCTTTAAGGGATCTGAGGCCCTGATCCTATCTAGACCCTCATGATCTACTCATCCTTGCGCTCGCAGATAGATTCTGTTAGAGGCCTAGTCAAAACCTATAGCATGCATGAAGGGTCTCCCTAGAATGGCATCATAGCTGTCTGGCTACTCGTGGAAGTCCATTATGAAAAAACAAAAACAGTAGGTAAGACCAAAGGTTTTGATCTTCATGTCCTTCAAAACTCCCACCAGCTAGGGCATCTCCATCGATAGTTTTACAACTAGATTGGTGCTTTCCATATCAAGACTTCCCCATTATTCCCAGCACTATTTGGTGACAATTATAACTCCCTCCCCTCCGTACAATATCATTGTAGCATTCTTGCCTTGACATGTAATCAAGAGCACATCATTCGTATCATCACTGTCAAAGTAGTGGCCTAGCTTGTTAATCGGTATCTTTAGCAGATTTGGCTCTTCTTTGACTACGTCAGTGGCCACTTCCTCAGGGATGACCATTTATCCATTCATCTAGATTGGCTCTCAGCTTTTGCTGACCGTGATTCTTTGAACACTTAAAAGGACATAGGGTCCTCATCTACATACTCTTCACACATCTTGTGTCATAAGATTAATCATCCCACCGACATGCAATTTGAAACTAACTCATCCACCTTTTCCAAGGTAGGCAAAGGTTTGGGAGCTATTTTAATGGCCTAATGGTTTGGATGGATAATACCCATGCCTTTCTTAGTCCTGAGCCTTTGCTCAAATCTTTCCTGACACTCATGAATTAATTGTTGTGCCTTTGTAAGCCACTACTTATCATTAGTAGGGTCGAGGTATTCAATATGGCCGACTAGACTAAGTCTCATCTACATGGCTTTGCCTCACTTACCTTACATGTTTCCTCAAACCATGGGGTGGTAGGATCTAGGGTCGATTGGGAAAGTCTTGAAGATGTGGATGTGGAGACCGTGGTAGTCTCTTCATCTAAACCACTTTGAACGATGACTCGATCCGATCCCTTACCCACTTTGATCGCACTCACGTGACCTTTACCTTTGGATTGAGATGATGCTGGATTTTCTTTCTTGGCCTATTTATGGAGTTCTTTACTCATAGCTCTATCTTGGGCCCTTTTAATCACATTTAATAATATTGAGGACACTTGGCCTCTCTCAATACTCAAAAAATTGATGATGGTCTTAGGATTATGGGCCTTTCTAAGTGCTATTCTCTTGGGACATTCCTTGTATAGATGATCCACCCCACAACTTGAACATAACGGAGCGTTTGGGTTAGTAGTAGTGGATGTTCCAAGCAAGGTTGGTCATTCTTATAGGGACAGACCTTAACTAAGTGAGGTCCCTGGAACTAATAACAAGCAACAAGTTGATTGGCCATTGCCTTGTAAAGACACTTAGCATTGGATAGATGGCTTGTGATTCATGGTGTTCATATCCCTAGTTACTTGCATAGTGGGGACAGTTCGATACACTAAAATATATTGTTCATCTTGCATGATATAGTGACTTACCTGGATGGTCTCATACAAAGAAATCTTGTATGGAGCGGGATCAGGTACCAAAACAACATAGTGACAAACCTCCCACTCACTTGGTAGCTCTTCAATAATAACTTAACTCATAGGTGTAATTCATGGTGGCAGTGGGTGTGGTCCCAAGACAAGTGGTGGTAATGGTAGGTTTTGGGCCCTAGGAGGCCCTTGGTTGGATGAGGGGGATCCATGTTTAGCTAGGTAACCCTAGTTATATTAGTTTGGTAGTGCAGGCAAAGATAAGGTTTTCCTCCATTGATACATGGGCGGGGGCATAGGCTTGGGGTACCGACATTAAGAAGTCTCATGATTTTGCCATCTTGTAGAGTGAGCACAGTAAAGTGCTGGCCCTAGCCCGAAGATGAGGGCACTCATTTGTAGGGTGGTTTCCCATGCATATTCCACACCATACATTGTCTTGTCTTGGGAACAAGTGAGGATTGCTAGGGACTTCTTGTCCCAACCCCCCCTTGAGCTGTTTGGCCACTCAGTAGATCCATGGCTACTTCCTCTATGCTTGCACTCTTAGCCAGTAAAATTGCCTCCTTGGCCTCACCTGTGCTAATTGTCTTGCTTGTATGAGACACCTCGGATGAAGCTGCACAGGTTAATTTTCCATTTGTGCCTTGTCCTTCATATTATCATCCAAGAGTATAGCCTTTTTGTTGCACAACTCAAATGATATGGGGTTAAGGGTAAATAAAACTTTGCATCCCTTAACCCAATAAGGAAGCGAGGCAATAGCTGATCATCACTCATCCTCTTGTGAGTCTTGGAATTCAAGTATTTAATCCTTGCAATATATTCCCGTAATGTTTAATGTTCCTTATGCTTGACCTCATACAATTGGTTAATTGGGTTCCATCTGGGACCAGTGGGAGTGAACCTCAATATGAAGGATTTCCTTAGCGTCTCCCATTTGATTTTCCCCTCTGCGCTTAGAGCCCTACACCATTGTCCTGCCTTACCATCTAGGCTTAGCCCAAATGCATTCACGTTTTCCAAGTCGCCTATGTCCTCAAAGGTCTTGCAAATTTATTTGAACTATTCAATATGGGACATTGGGTCTCCCTCTCCTAAGATTTTATCTATAAGCTTGGAGATGGTGACAGGTAGTATCTCCTCATAACGACCTGTAGTGCAGCCCCCCTTCTTAGTGTTTGCACTAAGATCTTCATAGCCTCATCTATCAATACCATCTATGGTGCAGGCATATGTGCTTGAGGGGCTGGCATAACACCATAATTGGGTGGCCCTTGGGATGGATTATAGAAAGTTGTAGGCCATATAAGTATTGTGTTCTCTAGTCCTAGCCTAATAGAACCTTGATTTGATAATCGTGGTGGGCTTGGGTGTACAATCCACACCAATATGGGCGTTGGCATGGGTATATTCACATTAGGCACTAGCCTATAGGGTACATCCGTAGGGAAAGGAGTGCCTTCTAGGGCTCCTGCCCAAGTTGGGTATAGATTGGGATGAGGGGTCATTGGGTGAGGAAGAGTATTTTCCCTAAAGTCCATCTAATCATTTCCTTGCCTTTGGGAGTTGATGGCCAAAACCTTAGTATCCAAGGATCAGAGGTTTTGGTGAACGATGGCTCACCCTCATAGAGTTGAACATGAGGCCTTGTAGGTCCTTCAGTCGAGACGGGCATGGGTACTTGGAGCACTATCTATTGTAGATGTCGGAGCTATATTGCTCTTCTTAGCAAAGGGGTTGACCAAATATGGGTCAGACAGGTAGAACCGTCTTTTAAGATTAGAGAACAACTCCCTCTATCACGAGGCTGTGGTCAAAGGTGTGGCAGATTGGGGCCTAACAGAGCTGGAAATAGGAGCCATGGTAGGATTTGGGTTCTCCCCCATTTTGGCATCAAAGCTCATTGTGTCCTTTGAGAACTAGAGGAATCCATGTGTATAGGACTATGTACTAAATAAAAACTTAAGGTCGAGATCCCAGATCGAACTGATAGTGTGACGTTTGACAGCCCAATTAATATGTTATTTGAAGCATTGTCTTCTAACTCTGGGTTAATTTCTATCACCCTACTAGACCTCATGTGCATGCATTTCTCACTAAGCTTGATTGCCTCAGATGGAGTCAATCGATGTGTCTTTCTAGAGTTAAAGCAACATTTGTTGCATTAGCCTTAAAGTAGCAACTTTTTGAGTTACTACATTATTATGTTGTTGCATTAGACCTAAAGATTAAAGCATCCACTTCCTGAGTCATTGTGTCATCGGGTCATTATGTTAGCCTTAAAGTAGGCAATCACTATGTTAGCTTTATAGCAGTGACTTCTTAATGTGACATGTTCTGAAAGAAGTGACTCTTAATGCAACAGGTGAGTTATCACAACAATGACTGGTAAAGATTGACTGGTAACACAATGGTTACTCAACATAGCAGGTGAAATATTACCAATGCAACAGCCTCGGAGTCACTAAATTAATCTTAAAGTAGCGGGTTGACTTTTGATGTGATTTGTGAGTGTATTTCATGCCATGTGTAGTTACATGAGGTGGGTGGGTATGGTTGGACAACTGTTAGTCTACGTGTTAGTCGTTTTGTTTTAATGTAGTGACTCAGTTAGTCACAATTTTCCAACTGTAGTTGCTGGTTTTTAGGCAATCGTTTGAAATGCATTTGACCTCCAATGCCTCCATCTTATTTGTACACATGTTTTTATTGATCTTACCTTGGTGATGATCCAATGTCTTTCGTGAGTTTAGTGCATGTAGAAGTGCATTGCTTGTTCTCAGCATGACATCCTTTGCCAATCACCATTATCATGTATTCACAACCTCTCTAAGTTTTGTAAACACATTGACAATGATGCAATAGTGAAGTTTGGATCATGAGGCCATAATCCCAAGACAAAGTGACCATATTGCCCTTCTCCATGTCCATGTGTAGTCACTCTTGTTGGTGAAACTAACAATTGCGAGCATTTGTTTGTTAGTAAAACGGCATGCATAATACAAGTTTCTACAACTTTGTTGTTGTACCATGTGACATCGACGTTGCCTCAAGAGTTTATCACCTTATTGTATACATTTTGTTTCCCCCAATTGTGCTTTGATCTCTAAAAAAATGCTATGCTTGGAGAACTCACTAGTCTTTCCAAGACTTACATGCTTGAACTCTACGCTGACTAGGTAGACTCTTTGTCAGCATATCTGTAGGGTTATCATCTGTATGAACCTTGACAAGCTCTATGCGCTTGTCCTCAAGTACCTTCTTGATAAAATGGTACCTGACCTCAATGTGTTTGGTCTTTGCATGAAAGACCAGATTCCGTGCTAGCTGAATAGCCGTCATGGAATCACTATGCAATGTCAATACACCTATATGAATCCCCAAATCTCTCACTGGCTGATCAAGCCATATAGCCTCCTTGCAACCCTCTGTGGCTATAACATACTCGGCCTCTGTGGTAGACAAAGCAATGCACTTCTGTGCACGAGATATCCATGACATTGCACCAGCTGCAAAGATGAACACATAACCAGAAGTGGATCTCCTGCTATCCACTTGTCCTACATAGTCGGAATCAGTGTACCCAAATACACGCATCTCTCCTTTGCCAAAGCAGATACACACCTCCTTGGTACCCTTCATGTACCTCATGATGTACTCAACTGCCTCCCAATGCCTCTTTCATGGATTAGTCACATACTGGTGGCTAACAACTCCCATTGCAAATGCAATGTCTGGTCTAGTAGCTATCATAGCATACATAAGACTCCCAACTGCTAACGCATAAGGAACCTTGGCCATCATCGCCCTCTCATCATCTGATTTGGGACTATCTTCCTGACTCAGTTTCACATATGGAGGCAATGGAGTACTTACTGCCTTTCCCCCCTCCATATTGAAATGTTACAACACTTTTGTAACATACTCCTTTTGTGAAAGCCAAAGGAGTTTCCTACTCCGGTCATGCGTGATGCGCATACCAAGAATATGACCTGCAAGTCCCAAATCCTTCATGTCAAAGGCATCATGCAACTTGGCCTTCAATGCATCAAGCTCATAAGTGTTCTTACTAGCCAATAACATATCATCCACATAAAGTGCTAGGAGTATCAGGCTATTATCCTGAGCCCTTTTAGTGTAGAGGCAGTGATCAATCTCACTTCTTCTGAAATCCTGGGACCGAATGAAAGCATCAAACTTGTGATACCATTCTCTAGGTGCTTGCTTAAGGCCATAGAGACTTTTTTTTAGCTTGCAAACCAAATTCTCTTTGCCCTTTTCTTCAAAGCCTTCTGGATGTATCATGTAAATTTCCTCATGCAAATCCCCATGCAAGAAAACTGTCTTGACATCCATCTGCATAAGCTCCATATCCTCTATTGCCACAAGTCCAAGTACACATCTAAGTGTGGTCATCTTCACAATCGGAGATAATATCTCATCAAAGTCCACACCTTTCTCTTGATTGAACCCTTTAGCAACCAAACGAGCCCTTGTACTTAGGCACATCATCACCTGTGACCTTCATCTTGTAGACCCATTTACATGGCAATGCTTTCTTTCCATGTGACAAAGAAACCAAGTCCCAAGTATTATTCTTTATGAGTAAACTCATCTCTGATTAAAAGGCATACTCTCACTTGCACTGATCCTCGTGCATCATAGCCTCTCTGTAGCAAGAAGGCTCCTTGCAAATCACTAAACATCACATAGTCTACCCCTGGAATAAATCTCTCAGGCGGTTTAGACACTCTAGATGTTTTTCTCAAGGGCATTTCAACTTCTTGCCACTCCATGCCTCTTTAAGAATACCACCATCCAAATTCTTGCTAGGTGATCTATTGATCACATGCACTACAGTCTTCATTGCCTTAGCCCAAAAACCACCAGAAAGACTTGCATTGGAAAGCATACATTGCAACCTTTCCTGAATGGTGCGGTTCATATGTTTTGTAACTGGATTTTGCTCTGGAGTATGAGGAGCTCCCTCTTAATCCCACGTGTATCACATAAATGCTGAAAGTCATGAGATATATACTCTCCATCATTATCAATTCGTAGGCATTTAAGCGTTCTACCAGACTGATTTTTAGTCAAAGCCAACCATTTTTTAAATACTTGGAACACATCGCTCTTCCGAGCTATAGCATAAGCCCACACTTTCCTAGTTGCATCATCAATGAATATCACATAGTATTCAACCCTGCCTAATGACTGTGTAAGCATGGAACCACATGCATCTGAATGCACCAAATCAAGCTTTTCAAGCTCTTTCTTTTTCCTTCTTTTATGGGCTGATTTAGTCTGCTTTCCATAGAAACAATGCTCACAAAATTCAAAATCAGAGAAACTTAAATACGGTACATAATCCAAATGGCATAAGAGTTTCATTCCATTCTGATTCATGGTCCCCAACCTGCAATGCCACAAAGAAGTACTTGGCTGCTCGGTTATTGCAACAACATGATCAGACACCCTTGATACATGTAAGGGATAAAAAGTCCCACACTTGGCATCCCTGACTAAAACCATAGAACCCTTCTGAATTTTTCAACTCTGAAAGCCAAAAGTGGTATGAAAACTAGCATCATCTAGCTGACCCGTTGAAATAAGACTCTTGGTCAACTTAGGCACATGTCTCGCATTTTTTAAAACAAATGCAGACCCATTTGTAAAAGAAAACTTTGTCACCTGCTCCCATTTGTAAAAGAAAACTTTGTCACCTGCTCCCACTATGTCACATGCATAGTTATTTCCAAGATGCACACAACTTGTCTTTCCATTGTCATAGGTGGAGAACCATTTCCTATGGGGAGTAACATGGAATGAAGCATCAGAATTCAAAATCCAATCCCGAGAATATGCATCATCTGAAGTGGTGAGCAAGTTTGTAGGTAGACTAGACATGAAGCGAATGTCATTGTCACTATCAGTGACTGCATCAATCTCCTCGATCTTCATTTTTCCTTTGTCCTCCCTTGGACTCTCTTTCTTCTTATTTGCACCCCAATTTGCATTCTTTTTCTTATCCTTTTGCTCTCTTTTTAGCTTGTAGCAATCCTTTTTCATATGGCCCTTCTTGCCATAGTGGTAACACTTAATGTTCCATGCCTTGGATTTGCTACGAGACTTTCCTCTTTCTTGGGACTTCCCCCTGAATTGTGATCTGCCCTTTTGCACATTTGAGGCTGCATCCTGCTTGTTGCCATCTATAGACTTCCGTCTAATCTCCTCGACCAATAAGCTATCCACAACATCATCAAACTTCAGTACTCTATCAGATGCAGAGTTATTGAGACAACTGTACGAAATGTATCCCATGAGGATGGCAATGAACACAAGAGAAATATTGCCTGTCTCCGTATCAAAATTCATCTTCTCAGTCTGAAGATGGCTAAAAATAGTATTGAATTCATTCAAATGAGAAGCAATGGAGACCTCTTTCTTCATTTGCAGCTCAAACAACCTCTTCATGAGATAAACTTTATTAGAGGCAGTTTCCTTCTCATAAGTGGCACACAATTTTTTCCACAAATCTTCCGTAGTCTGCTTATTTACTACTGTGAAATAAATTAACTCTGCAAGATGAAGTCTAATAGTAGAGTTTGCTAATGCATCCAACTCATTCCAATCATCCTGAGACATATCTGCAGGCTTAGCTTCAATCCCTGCCAAGGGTTTAATCTGCTTTTTTTGAATAAGCACATCCCTTATCTGTTCTTTCCACAAAGAAAAGTTTATCCCATCAAACTTTTTAATGCTGAAAAACTCCTTTTCAGACATGGAAGAGGATGCCATGATGCAAATGAAACAAAATCCCAAATGCTAGTACCTGCAAAAGAGAAATCACACAAAATACCAGATGCACTCAATATGTCGACTTTAATAAAGGATAGTATCACAAAAACTTAGGCTCAAAGCATCAAAATGCATCTGACTCGTGCATATACTATGCATCCATATGAGCAAATCGAGCCCAAAAGAAAATGTCAAACCACAATGAAAAAATAATGGCAAATATAATGCCAATAAGAGCCAAATGCTTCAAGCATTAACACCGTCCATGGGCATAAGCATCAATAATGTCTCATCCAAAAGATCATAGCACAACTTGTGCATCCACTGCAATATGTCAAAGCTATCCCTCAGCATAAAATAGCATCTGTGTGCTAAACGTCCATCAATAAAGTATCCCATAAGGCAATTTGGGCCTATCAGCGCATCCAACAAGGATCGCAATGCATCCAAATGGCCTGTAAAGCATCCACTATAACCTAATGCAAACCACAAATGAGCGCACACAACTCAAACTGCAACTAGAGTGATCTGCATAAGGTATATCCAAGAAATCACGACCTTACGACAATGACCGCTAATGAAAGTAGAACCTGGGATGTCTCAAAACATGGACGTCACTGCATAATCAAACTCAGCAAGACAATCTGCAAATATCTCTCTTCTACCACAACTCCAAAATCTCATCCAAGGATGGAGTACGAGCCAGTCAACCCTTGCATTTACTTGCAAAAATGAACCTTAAGAAACTTAACCTTAGCCAAAATGCAGCTTCTCAAGTAGAAGTTTTAGACCACTCTGGATCCATTGGGAGTGTCAGAACTACAAATGGTGGCCTGGATATGGAGATCCAACACACAAAATCCTCACAGGAAATGAATTTCGTCACTTTTTGCAGGAGCTGTAACTTTTCACTGAAAACTCGGATGATAGAGATGTTAGAACTGAAAATGTATCTCTCAATCTGATCTACAAATTCCTTGAAGACTTTGAGTCAAAATTCTGTCTCTAGCTATAGATATTTGCACCACTACATATGTGTGTCTGAGAAAATGTGCTTATATCCTGCACCTTCAATGCCCAAGAGGATTTTGTCCCTTTCTCTCCAACTGCTATAGCAGCTCCAAAATTTGTAACTCCTCTTGCTAAACAAGGATCTTTGGGATGCACCACTCTCTCTTCGAACTAGAGGTTGCACCAAGCTACTCACGCTACTGCTAGGCTCTAGTGCCAAGCTCTAATACCAGTTGTGAGGACACAACGGAAGCTAAGAGGGTAACAGAAAGCGTGAGAGATACAAGTTTTGGTGGGTGCAGAACACCCTAATCTTCTATTTCATCCATATATATATGTGTTTGAGTATTGTACATAACCTTTAACCCCCACACTAGGGAAGGGTTTCTCGTACAACCTGCACGATCAAATTGTGGCCGGAACCTGGATCCACCAATGCTAGTGGGTGGAACCGTGATCTACCAATGCACGCAAGGGGTTCATTGTCTCATTGGAAACATGTAAATGCACAAGAAACTTGGTAGGTTGGATAGCTAGATCATCAAGGGTGTGAGTGACCTTCATAGTTTCTTTATAAATAATCAACGGTGCCTTTTATTTAAGTTTGATATTCATTTCTTGTTGAGAGTTGCGGTGCCATGAGCACATAATTAGAGGCTAAGGTATGTGTTAAGGAAAGAATCAAAGTAGCCACCCTAGGATGTGGACTACATGATTTGGAGATGTGGATCAAAGGATCCCGCATGTGTTGACTATTCTAAAGGCTCTCTCTATATAAGAAGCCTATCATGTATTGTTGAGTGTACATATTGCAATAGATTGAGTATTGCTTACCTCATGTTTCTCTCATGGTGTTTTGATCCTCCTTGATCCCTCACTTTGTCATGGTATCAGAGTTCCCTTGCCTTCTGCTATGACATTGCGATCCGTATAAGAGTGTGTGCGAGATAGTGATCGAGAGTTTCTCTTGAGTGATCTTCACTTCCGTTGAGAGAATTTTTTCCATGAGAGATTAAGAGATTTCTGTTAATCTCCTTCCATTCGATTCATTGTTCTTTGAGAGATCTAGTGTTAGAATCCTTCTTGAGGTGTGTGTTCATAATGAGAGAGATATATATATTTCCATCATTGTGATAGAAAGAATCTAGAGAGAGATTTGTGAGTCTTTCACAAAGCTCTCCAACTACCGACCAAGAGCTTCAACCATGAGTCTCCCTCCGACTCAGCACTCCACAACTATCTATGGGCGAGACTAGCTAGCAAGGCAAAGCTCTATCTACAATGGTGGTTCCTACAACCTACAACTACCTAAGCTTCTACAACCAACAGATGTCCAATGACCTTCATTGTGCAGCAGTGGCCTTTTCAGAGATGCCCCGATCGGGCTTGTTGCTTGCAGCCTCCAGCTTCCTCCTCTAACCGAGCTTCTGCTTCTTAACGTAGCCTGCTGAGAATAAATGCAACGAACAACCTCCACGGAGCAGCCTCACACAGCTTGCACCACGTCGGCTTCTAGGAGGGAAGTCCTGCTGTGGGTGGTGCGCTTTTAATTTCTTGCTTTTGTATCCTGCTTGTAGGAGGAGGAGGAGGAGGAGGAGAGAACAAGAAGAGAACGCCATCTCCTACTACTGTTATGGCAAGCATCGTCTCTTGAAATCGTTGCTGCTACTGTTCATCTTCTCGTGCAGAGCACACACGTCCCGCCCTTCATCTTCTCTAAGTTTCCTCTACAAGCTCCAGCCTCCACGACTTGCACCGACTTCCATCGACCACCACGCGTTACCGTTGTACCAGAGAAGCTCTTCTCTCTTTTCCCTAAGGTTAGACCTGAGGACACGTGGCAGCCGTTGCCAGAGACACGTGGCTACAAATGGCTAAGCCACATGGTAGATAGAATTAGAGGTTAGGGACAGGTAACCTTGGGTTAAGATTATGGTTAGTCTAACCTTACCATGGTTGAGTCTTTGTAAGTTTGATTTAGTTAGTTGCCACGTGGCATAGTTCCACCCAAGCACATAGCCCTTGCTAAGCATAGCTTGTAAGCAGCATGTGAATTCTTGTGCCACATCATCAAGGCCTCCTCTTCTTCCACAAAATCTTCGACAAGGTGTACCTTGCAATCCAGGAAAAATTTGCACATGCTCCAAAAAGGAAAAATAATCAATTTTTTGAGCTCTATGCACTTGTCAACTCATATTTTCTGTATGCAATTAGACACTGTCATATTTGAAAGTATCTTCAAGTGGTAAGACCTTTGCAATGGCAGTACGCACCCCAACTATTGAGAAAGTCACCGAGGAAGGATTTCACACCTGGTCTACACAAATGAGGTATCTCTTGATGCATCAAAAGCTTTGGAAGACTGTAAAAGAAGACATACCCACTGCGCAAAATGATGCCTGGAAGAAAAAAGATGAAGCAGCACTATCACTCATTGGTCTACACTTGGGTCCAAACATAATTCATCATATAGACTCCAAGGATCATGCCATGGATGCATGGGATGAGTTGAACACAGTGTTTGGTTTAAAAGCCAAAAACTAAGAAATCCATCTTAAAATTGAATTCTATGTTTTGCACATGGGCTTCAATAGATCCATGGCACAATTTGTTAAAACAAAATCAAAAGCATTATGACCCAACTAGAAAGCATAAGTGCAAAAGTAGGGAAAAAAGATACACTTGCAATTCTCCTTAAAAGCATGCTTGCAGAGTACAATGCACTAACAACCACTTTGAAGAATCTCCCAGATCCCAAGTTTGAAAAATGTGTATCCTCTCTTCTTAAAAAAGAAATAATTGAAGGCATCGACATCAACATCGACATCGACATTAATATCTACATCAACACGCAATAGCTATAATGAAGAACAAGCATTGTTCAATAAAACATCAACAAAGTACTACCATTACGGAAGGATGGGTCACTATCAAAGTAACTGCAAACTGAAGAACAAACCAAAGTGCCACCATTGCAAGAAGCTAGGACACAAGGAAGAAGATTACAGATTGAAGAACCAACAGGTCAATTACGTGGAGTCATCATCAAGCCATGAGCAAAATGACAAGAATATGTACTGAGAAGTAACATCCTTGCCACCTTCAACCCATATGTTTGTAAATCAAACCTGACCACCTGAGAATAGCCATGTAAGCATCCAAGGGAGGATTTAATCTTGTAATACCCACACTTAACCACCTTAAGTAGCAATGTATCCTTTGTGTGCATAGGAGGTGGATCTTGATACGGCTACAATAGCTGAGTACGAGGGCTTACTAACTCGAGTCGAAGAGAGGGAAAATCATTAGTTTGGAAGTCTCCATAGTGCCTACGTAAAATTGGGTGCCCCTATGCTAAAGCTCACCCCCAAGTTGGGCCGAGGGTTCAGCCCAACATGGGGTGGCTTATTTAGGGTCTAAACTCTAGCTGAAATGAGCTAAGAGACAAGACGATTTGAAGTAAATGACCTGGCTGCTGCTCTAGTGCGAGAACTAACTATGTGACACCTCAACATAATATTAGCCAACAAAAGGGAACACTCTCATTGGTTTATCTCTAAACTTCCCAATGAGACCCCAAATGAGCTATACACACACTCTTTTAGTGAAAGAGCTACACACACACACGCGTGCGCACACACATAGAGAGAGAGACATCTTACAAGTACTAGAGAAGATGAGAGGAGAGCAAAGCGTGCTACCAAGTCTCAAAAGAGGATAGGTGTTTCCAAATGCAAATATTTTCAAATTACATACTAGATGGAGAGAGAGAGAGAGAGAGAGAGTTGCCCCTGGAGAGTTGGGAACAACACTAAAATCACATTGAGATCCAACCATCATAGCTGAATTATTAATAAGTTTTGTTAAGTTATATCCTCACCATGTCCTTGTGAGTCTTTTCTATAGGTGATACTTTATGTTGGTAACTTACCCTCTTTTGAATTCAAGTAGTCGCATGCAAACTTGGAAAGAACAAAACAACTGTACAATATTTTAACAAATATGCTGGCTCTTTGTATACAAAGCTCAAGCATATCGACGAATCAAGAGTTATACAAACTGTAATTCATGTTTGTAGAATCAGAGAGAAAGTAAAAGGTATTGATGGAAGACTAGACAAAATCAGCTATAATATGTACAAATGAAGGCAAACTGAACTAAAGCGTTCAAATCTATGCAGTCCACCATGCACCCACAATGTATACATGATCATACTTACAGACATGCCATACCTACGTATTAGTTCAACAGTGAAATCTGCAGCCCACCTGCACTAGAAAGGTCCCCTGACCTCAGCATAGTGTTGAGTTTGGTTGGTCATACAATCCTAGATACTGCAGGTGAGTGCTTTAAGGGAGGGAAAGTGCTAGTATATGACATAACGTGAACATGAGATCTGAGTACTGCTGTTCAAAGCAGAGCAGAGCACATGATGGGTTAAGCCATTTATGGCCCACGCTAATTAATTGGGAACCTTCAACACTCAACGTTAAACATTTTCTGTCTCCCTTGCAAAATGCTCCAACGCACCCACATGATGAATGCTAGATGTCTAAGTCGCTTCGATTTAATCCGATATTTATCTAGACATTGGTAACTTGTAAACAGACATTCTCCTCAAGACACTATTGACCGAGTCCTAAAGTTTGATCAAACTTTCTTTTTCCAGAAATATCATAATCCTGCTTTCAGAGGCATGAAGAACAGATCCGTATGCTCCCCGACCACCACCCAAGTAAAGACGAAACGCTTGGAAGAGTTTCCTGCAATTGAGCAAATTATGACCATCGAAACCCTTAAGAGGATTAACGTGAAAATGAACTTTGAAGAAAAGCGTCTCTATTCTGTTTCGTAGTTACGGAAAGGAATCCAAAGGATCATGTATCCACATACTACAATGCAGAGTTCTCATTAATTGTCTGCCGTACAACTGCAAAACAAACCAAAGGATATGATGGTTGAAGCGCTCTTTTGTTCTAAGTGTACTATATTCTCTAACAACTAGACCAGAAGTGAGCCAGTAATCCCTTGTGTTTTGGGGAGATCAGAGGATTGACCCTTTTGAAGCATAGACCACATGACGTGAACATCTTCATAGCCACAGGATTGCACATGATGGTACAACTTTGCAAAGCCACGACCTGGAAAACGGAAAGTCGAGTAACTAGAGATACAGGGAAATCCAAGTTGAGAAGGAGCTGAAACGGGGAGCAGTAAAATACGATCTCAGAAAATGCAGTCCTGATTTCGTGATCTGTTGAGGATTTGAGACGCTGTAAGGATCACGAAACCCCCGCCCAAACAAACACCCCCACGCCAACCCGCCGCCCTCTCTCTCTCTCTCTCTCTCTCTCTCACACACACACACACACACGCACACACACACACCTCTCTCTCTCTCTCTCTTTCACACACACACACACACACAGAGTGATTTGTGGCCTTGTAAGGTCCAGTAAGCGCTCTCTCTCTCATTCTCTCTCTCTCTCTCTCTCTCTCTCTCTCTCTCTCTGTGCGCGTGTAAACAGTTGAATAAACATTCTAGATCCTACGAGACGAAGACGTGGAATTTTTCAGGAGAGAGACAAGTACCACGGCGCTGAGCACGGAAACGACCGAAGGAGAGGCTCCAGGCTTTGCGAAGGGGAAGGAGGAGACGACGGAACCAGGCCATGGGAAGGGGGGAGAGAGAGAGATCAGGGGAAGAAGTGGGCTGTTGAATGTAAAGGCGGGAAGGCAAAGGAGTAGCAGAGGCTCATGGGTGGCCGGCGTCCGCCATAGCCTACAAGCTCTGCAAGCTTGTTTTTTGTTTGTTTGTTGCAATCATACGGGAAAGAGAGACGACCTACGTGGCAATTCTTAGAATGCTCTTCCCCCTATCCACGTCGCTTGCGTCTTCTACGTGGCAGTGCGCCCTTGCCGTCCACGTCGCTTGGAGCCAGCAAGCGGGCCCCACAACCATTGGGAATGAGCCGCGTGGCGCGTTGGCAGGCCACAATGTATTTGTACTTTTGGTTATAGGACTGCCTTTGCCTTTCCATTTTGTCCACGTGCTCATCAGCTTTACACCTGTCCCTAACGTTCTCGATGCTTCCACTCAATTCAGAGAGTGGAGACTCTCCCTTGATCGAGGTCAGCCAAATCTTATTTCAAACATAATAATAATAAAATTGAAACTGCCCTCTATATTATAAGGGTTGGTCACACTTGGAAAAAAAAGGACCTTACGAAAAAAGGGATTGGTCAAATTTTGGGCTAACGCCCCCCGGCCAGCGCTATCAAGCAAAATACTCAAGAAACATGAAGCGCAATTGTTATCATGCAAAAATTGACAATGATCGGATACTTATCTTCGCTCAGAACTCTAAAGCCCCTCAAATTTCCTTTCAACCCAGATATTATCAAAGTGACAGGCGAATTACTCTGCACGGCCCACTATAGAAGACTATGCGATTACGCACTTCCCAGATATAGCAAGCAGGGTCGGTGCCCTGATGAGGGGCCACACACTAGCCAAGGTAGTGGGGATCGCTCTCACCTCGCCTATCAAGGCCAACCGCCACTTGCCACCCAAAGAAAACGATGTCATGAATCCTAAGCTCCTGATAGCCTCTTCCACCTTTCCCTATATGGCATTTGATGCCAGAAAGTTCCATGTTAGGTGTCATAAATGTGTATGCCTCCAAATTATATCTAGTGTTCATACAAAACATTTTTCTTAACCAATAATAAAACTTTGGCTTGCAAAAATTTTAAGGTTTTTCTTGAGAATTTGTAGATTTTAAAGCTTAAATGTAACTAAATTGCCCAAAATTTTGCAAAATTTTCAAAATTGAGAAAATATTTTTTTCATGTGAAAATAAAACTGTTGCAAGTTCATCGTATATATTTTGGAAGTTTTATGTGAATAATGCTTCCCTCTCATTTCTATAGTTAGTTCCAAGGCCTTGTTTCCACGCTAGGGAAATGCAATGCTCATTTAGGCACCGTGGGGAGCTAGTAGCCTGATGGCCATCGCCCATTCAAGCCACGCGCAAGAGGCAAAAGATGAGGGAGGCCGTTGGGAGGGAGATGCTTAGGGTATAGATGCATACATGCAGCAAAGAAGGAGACTTGCCGTGCACTTTGGCCACAAGGATGGTGAAACAAGTCCAACAAAATGTGTTGGATCCAATTTTGCACTGAAGGCTCATCCACCACTTGCACCTGTGATTGCACTCCCATGCATGAACCTTCACATTGGCCAAAACATCACATGCATGCGCGCATTTGCTGTGCAAGGAAACAGGACCTAAGGGTCTACATATATTGGCTTCACTTTGAGAGCGATTGGCTTCATCAGTTATCTATCCATCATAAAAGCTAGAGGACTTCCTCTGATGTTGTTCAATGCCTTGTTTTTCCTTCTTTTCCTTGTATTTCTTTGGGGGATTTCAAAGTCTTGTTTGCCATCTCTTAAAAGTCAAAGGTTAAAATCCCACTAGCATGTGCTAGTGTTTAGATATATACATGCTATTTCCTACTATTTCTTAATTGTCCATGTGCGCCATCCTTTTTGGGCATATATCTTATTTTGATACTACTTTCTCTTGGTGTCAACATTTGCCATAGCAAATGGCTAGCTTACTGCTTGCTTTTGTTTTTGAAATCTCTCTCTTAGTTATTACTTTAAGAATGGATTTCAACCCTCCAGACCCCCCCCTTCTCTCTCTCTCTCTCTCTCTCTCACCTTATTTCCATATGAAAAAGACCTTTTTAAGCATGCAATTGTTTAAGTTAAAAGTTCTCTTTACAACTAAGGGTGAGAGTTTGATTATGCAATATCTCGAATACTTTATAATATGTTTACTTTGCCATTCATACATACATAATTAAGCATTTAAGCTAAGACAAAAAGTAGTTCTTAAACAATCTAGAATGATGGCTCACATTTTGCTCACAATTGACGCATTTGATGTTCTTCTTTAGTTGAACAAAGTTACAATTGCAACCCATGTTTTCACATAGGTCTCCATGGATACTTGAAGTCATCATCCAAGTAAATTGAAAACCATATAAATTATGGGATATCCGTGTAACAAACGGATTTAACTTGCCTTATTCTACAATCCTTATAACATGGAAATTGCAACGCTTTGATAAGTTTGTGACATCTCTAGGCTATTTCCAGTCAAAAACTTCTTTGGCCACAGAGGTGGTGTAATTAAAATGTTGCTCATTTTATTTATAAAACCGATTTAGCATTTTAAAGATAATTGTACATACAAAGAAGTTGTACACTACATTGTAACGAACTTTTTTAGCAGCCTCAAGCTTAAAGAATAAACATAGCTTCAATGGTGTTACAATGATGATAAAATTGCCAATCTACGGTCATAATACCTACCCCCTTCATTCAAGGCCAAAAGATTTATTACTTTGTTTAGTAGAATTGAGAAGAGCATAATGCTATTGTTGTTTTTGTTGTCATCATTAGTGTCACTATTATGTTATTATGATTGATGTTGTTATTTTTATTTTAATTATGATTTAAATTTATAGTACTATTGCCACTACCAGCATTGCTTCTTCAACTAGAAGGGTTTTGCACATGTATGTTTAGTAGCATTGAGAAGAGCGTAAGGCTATTGTTGTTTTTTAAATCATTAGTATCACTATTATGTTATTATGATTGATGTTTTTGTAATACTAGTACTACTATCACCACTACCAGTATTGCTTCTTCAACTACAAGGTTTTGCACATGTATATATCCTTAGTTAAACTATGAAACATGTGTTCAGTAAGCATATGGAGCGATAGAAATACTCACACATTCTATTCATTGTGTGTCTCACTCCAAGATAAAGAACTCATCTATCATGTTTCTGTTAGTATCATATTGTTTGACCTAAAATTATAACCTCCGTTACTTTCAATATTCTTGAGAAATTTTCACATCATGTGAGAAAGACATAAAGTAACATTAAAGCATGCAAACTCATCGTCAGACAAGCTTTGTCTAAAATTCATCTTCTTTGTGGATTCACAAAATTCTAGAGTTTTCTAAAGTATTATGTTGTTGTGGATTGTTGTTGGCTATTGTAGTAATATACGAAAAATCTCAAATCCCAGTCTTGTGTAAGATTCATAAGATTGTATATATTCTTTATGCCTTCCTACGTGCTCCTCATGTAGATGGAGTTAGTTCCATTCAAGTGTAGCCTTTCTTCATGTTCTTATGTACATTCAGAAAAAGGTCATATTGTTTCAATAGGTTTATAAAATTATTTGAGCCTTGTCCCACTACGTAGAGAAATAATTATAAGTTCTCCATGTCATGGCCTACATGTTCAATTGTTTTGTGATACAAGTGTAATAGATATCATTTTATAGAACGTCATTAAAGTTAGAGTTGACTTGCATGACCTACATATTCACCTTTTTTGTGATACAAATGGAATAGATAGTATTTTATAGAAAGAACTTATTAAATGTTAGAGTTGACTTGCATTTGTTTTCACACAATTTGCACCTTTTCCATGTTGTGTGAGTATATCCATTTTAGTTTCAAATGGAGTAAATAGCTTCTTCTTTCAATTTCCACATCATGCCTACAACACCACTCAATGCTCTTTTCAATTTAATGTATTGGACTCCAATTCTATGTTAGGAGTTTTGATGGTTCTTCACATGTTGGCATGTTAAGACAAGTTCACTTCATCTTGAAGCCTTCTTTGAACATGTTAAGATTCAACACTTGTATTTTGTGATGTATGCATAAAGCATGTATATGGACAATTTTAAGCACCCTCTTGTAAGACATCAAACATATTCATCATTTGTTGTAACTGATAATATGGGACAAGTAAGATTAGAGCAATTGCATGGAGGTTAAGTCTCCTATTCAAAGGTGATCACCAGGATCATGTTAACCAACTTAGCTTTGAGTGCAATTCTCCACTATCCCCTTACCTCAATGAGATAGGAGTGCAGGCTACTGAGCACGGGCCTTCAAAATCACCTGTCAGCAATTTGATGGAGGAGATGAGGAAGGTACAGAGGATCTCCAGTGAAGAACACTTGGATTCGGTATTTGGGTGACATCTTAGGGAAGATGATGAAGCCAAGGTAGAGCAAACACAATCCAAGGTAGATGTAGCAAACACAAGGAATTGCAAGCATGGGTATAAACCGCGGGGGCTGAGGAAAAGGCAAAATAAGCTTAAAAGTTGGATATGGAGGGGAGGCAAAGAAGATGAGCAGAGGATGGAAAAGGACTTCCTTTTCAGATAGTCTTGCGATATGCAAAATTCATTGATCATTACAAGTTGCAAAAGGATAGTGAGGAAATTAGAGCAGTGTAAAGGGGGCTTCTTAAAAGCTAGACAAATGTCTAGGTTCAAATCGGGAAGAGAGCATCCCTAGGAAAGATAAACTGGCTATATATTGGAGGGAGATGTTCTACAAATTGGAACTTGAGCACAATGACACTATGTAGAAGCTTGATACAGCTATTGATATTGGTGAAAGGTAGTGTTGTCACTGTCTCCCCCAAGTCTAGGTTCCGAGGGTGTTGGTCACCTATAGTCATGTCATTGCTTGTTGTAGCATAGGTGTTCACAAGTGTATCATAGGTCCTTGGGTTATTTTCCAATGAGGTGTGTAGGATGAAGTGTGGAAAGTAGCTCTCGTGCTCACATAGGTGAGAAAGAGGGCTAGATCAAAACAATGGGTACTAGAGGCTCTCACCTCTATGGGAGTTCAAGGGTTTAGAAGGGGGTTGCAGATTTAGACGAGAGATAAGTTTGAGAGCTCTAACTCGGAATTCTAGGTTTCAAAGAGGGGTACAAGGATCAGGAGTCCAGGGTTGAGTGGAGAGCTAGTCTCCTGTCATTTTAGTTTCTTTAAGAAGTGAAACTTTTATATTGGCATCAAAATTTCATTTTCCCTAATAAAAATAAAATATAGAAATATTCGCCAAGATTTGAAACTTTTATGCAAAAATTCTAAAAATTTCACTAGGATTTACAGATTTTACTTAAAAATTCAAAAGAAAATATATAAAAGGTCAAATGAAGAAGAAGGAGCACAAGGGCCACCTGCGTAACCTGCGCCGCCAAGAGCAAACATTTTCAAACTGGACCACTACTCTGTTGATTGCTTTGTGGATCACAATGTCATGACCATACAAGAAGCAAGCATTGCAAGGGGCACGTTTAAATTCTCTTGATAAACTTTTGCCAAGATTTTATATTATAAAAGTATAGCTTCGATAAAAAGGTCTATGGTCTCGTTTGTGACTTCAAGGGGTAAAGAGTTGAGGAGGAGGGACAAGGGAGGAGAAAGGAGAAAGAGGAAGAAGGAGGAGGAGGAGGAAGGGGGGGGGAAGGGAGGAGGAGGAAGGAGGATGAAGAAAGGAGGAGGAGGAGGAGGAGGGGGGGGGGAAGAGTAGAAGAAGGGGGGATGGATGGGAGATTGCAATATTGGAGCATGCTACCACCCGATAGTATTGTTGGAGCATGGACCCAAGGTTAGAGCATGCTATCATATGATAGAAGAAGCGGGGAAGATGGGAGATTGAAAGGTTTGAGCATGCTATCACACGATAGTGTTGAGGGAGTGTGGACCCAAGGGATATCAATCACATGAACACAATAGTAAACTTGAACATTGAACCCCAAAGAGTGGGAGTTTCATTCCATTGAGACATATTTATACATGTTGGTCTCTAAACAATTCATAGAAGTGCCTCTAACGTGGGACCTCTTAGACAAGAGTCCCTCCACTTTTTGGGGGAGCTCTTGGGTCTGTACACAAATTAGGGGAACCTCATGAATACCCCCAAAAAGTGCGGGAACCTCATGAGTCCCTCCACAAACTGAGGGGACTTTTTGAGTCTCTCCACAAAGTGGGGGGACCTCAAAAAGTGTAGGCATCTAGTCTTTCTATCTCTGGTTTTGGTATTTCTCTCTCTAGATCTTGATTTTGCAAGTATGACTGGATCTTTTAGAGAGAGGGTTTTGGATATGCTCATCCTTTTAGATTCATCATACCATATTTTAGGATCAAGATATTCCAAGGGGAGTTTTGCTGCTATTCTTCACAAACAATGATCTCCTCTTCATTGCTCTAGATTGCAGTTCTTACCCTTGTTGCCACCACCTCTAGGGTTCATAGAGGGGTGCAAGGTTAAGGAGTCCAGGGTGAGCCAGTCTCCTTTATGACATCAAGGGATAAAGAGTTGAGGAGGAGGGACAAGGGAGGAGGAAGGAGGAGGAGGAGGAGGAGGAGGAAAATGGAGCAGGAGGGAGGGGGGGGATAAGGGAGGAGGAGGAGGAGGAGGAAGAGGGGGGAAGAGTAGAAGAAGGGGGGAGGATGGGAGATTTCTATCACCTGATAGAGTTGAGGGATCATGGACCCAAGGTAGATCATGCTACCACACGATAGAATAAGGGGGGAGGATGGGAGAATGTAAGGTTAGAGCATGCTATCACACGATAGTGTTGAGGGAGAAGAGTAGAAGAAAGGGGAAGGATGGGATGTTTAGAGCATGCTATCATAGGATTGTGTCGAGGGAGCATGGACCCAAGGGATATCAATCACATGAACAAAATAGGGAACTTGTGTTGAGATATCGAGCTCCACTCGTGATATGCTAGGGTGACCATTGTGCATTTATGTCACTGACTTGTTAGCTGGAGATGCGGTTGGTACACCGCCCATGAATAATAGCTGGATGATAGCTATCCTTATGTACTCTAGTTCGTGGCTCAGTTAGTATGCCACCTTAGTTAGCTGAGTTTGGTTTGAGACCCACATATAGGGTTCTTCTATTTCTTTGTACTAGAGTTCTTTTGGCTTTCACAACTAAGAGGAGAAAAACTATTTTCAGCCTCCACCTTTGTCTGTATTCCCCCATTGTGTATGTGAGAAACCACAAGTGAGACTCCTTCCTTCTCTTCCACTATCGTCACATGGTATCAGAGCCTGGTTCGTGGTAAGGAGCTCAAGAAAGCAAACCAAGTTCGCGGTGTCCTAGTAAGAGGACCCGTGTTGCTTTCCTTTTTCGAGTTTGGGAGCAAATCTCTATAGGTAGCATAGTCAAAAAGTGCAAGAGTGCATTGTCTCAGATTGAGACACCCTTCGTTGTGTGGCGAGAGGGCAGTATATGCTGCTGACTAGGGCAAAGCCCATCGTGACTTTATTTTTTTGATTCGAGGCCATTTCGGGGCCTGTTTTGGAGGCGGAAGTTCTCCGCAAGCACTGAGAAAAAGATCCTGTTTTTGCTGTGCGACCACCGCTCTGCAGGTCGGTGAAAAGTTGCCATAGAAATTGCATCATATGTCTATGCACAGAGATATTGGGAGTTACAGAATCATCCTTATTGCCTGTTCATGCAAAATCGTCACTAGGAAGTGACAGTGTGGTCAAATACCACTTTCGTCAGTTTTGCAGATTTGCCCTTGTGAGGCAGAAGCTATGTTTTTTGCAGTGACAGAATATTTTGTAGTGTTCTGTAATGGCATATGATTCTCTTTCACAGATTGTCATTGAAAAGCTTGGCAAGAACAACTTCCATGCATCGAAGTTTAGAATGACGAATTTCCTTATGGGAAAAGGCTATTGGGAGTTCGTTACAGGAAATGAAGAAGAACTAGTTCTTCCTAATGTTCCCAATCAACAGGAAATACAATCATTTAAAGGATGGCATAAGAGAGCCAGAAAAGTTATGTACTGGCTGTCTATCAGTATTTCAGATTCTATGATTGTGCATATTCAAGATGCAAGTACACCAAAGGAGGCATGGGATACTTTGGCAAAAATGTACAGCACAAATACGCAAGCTAGGAAAATGCAACTCAAGCAGGAGTTGCACAATGTGCAGAGAGAAAATATGAGCATCAATGACTACCACATGAAGGTGAAGAAAATTGCAGATGCACTTGCTTCCATTAGGTCGCCAGTGGAAGATGATGATTTAGTTTCTGTGACCTTGAATGGGTCTAGGAAAGGATTATGCATAGTGTCGGACATCCATTGCCATTCTTGAAAAATTTCCTGATTTTGAGGAGTTGATTGCTCTTCTAATTTCTAAAGAGCAGAGAAATGGTGGTGCATCTTCTTCAGGAGGAACTTCAAAAGAAAGTGTCTTCTACTCAAATGTTGGAAGAGGTAGAGGCAGAGGTAGAGCAGGCTAATCTGGAGGCCGTGGTAGAAATCAGAATATGCAGCAAACTCAAGAAAACCAGTCCTATGGAGGAGGATGTGGTAACTCTAGAGGCAGGGGGAGCCAAAGAGGTCATGGTGGATGGCAGAGAGGCCAAAATGCAAACAGTAATGTTGAATGCTACTACTGTGGTAAAATGGGTCATATGGCTAAAGACTGCTACAAAAAGTAGAATGACATTATGAATGGAAAATTGCAGCAAGGCAATTATGCATCCTCTAGTAGACAGGGTGATGACAGAAATGAGCATCTATTTATGGTGCAGCATATGACCAATTCTGTGACAAGTGCAGAAGAACGAAATGATGTGTGGTATGTTGACTCAGGTGCATCAAACCACATGACAGGTCATGCAGAATGGATGCAGGATGTAAGGAAAATGGAAAGACCAGGATTTGTGGAGACTGGTGATGATACTACACATCCTATTGTGCAGATTGGTAAAATTCCTTTGTCTATGCAGGATGGGAAAAAGAAATACATGTATGATGTATTTCATGTCCCGAATATCACCAAGAACCTGGTTTCTGTTGGTCAAATGGTTGAGCAGGGCTTGTAGGTCAAATTTAATCCTCATGGATGCTTTGTTGAGGATATGAAAAATAACGATCACTTGATAGCAAAAGGAAAGAAGAAGGGCAGGATGTTTACATTGGATGCGAACATGCCTAAATTGAGTACAGCAATGTTTGCAGGATTGCCTGAATTCAAGGTTGCAGAAATGCATAAGGTATGTGAAGCCTGTCAATTTGGAAAACAGGCAAGGAAACCATTTCCTAGACATGTTCAAGAGAGTAAGAAGCCATTGGAATTAATCCACTCTGATGTGTGGACTACTAAAGCTACATCTATTGGAGGCTGCCATTATTTTGTCACTTTTATTGATGACTACAACAGAAAAGTTTGGGTGTATTTTATGAAAAAGAAAAGTGAAGCGTTTGGGCATTTCAAAGCTTTTAAAGCTATGGTTGAAAAAGAAACAGGCTTGCAAATAAAATGCCTAAGGTCAGATGGAGGGGGAGAGTACCTCTCAAATGAGTTTGCAAGGTTCTTGCAGGAGCATGGCATAAAGTAGCAATATTCATGCAGTCATACCCCACAGCAAAATGGACTTGTAGAAAGGAAAAACATGCATATTGGAGAGGTATCTTGGGCCATGCTAAATGAAAAAGACCTACCAGATTATTATTGGGCTAAAGCAGTTGCTACAATAGTTTACATAATGAATAGGACTCCCACTACAGCAATACATGGCATGACGCCAAAGGAGATGTATATTGGTAGGAAACTAGATATTTCTAATTTGAAAATTTTTGGTTGCATTGCCTATGTTCATGTGCCAGATGAGTTGAGGTCTAAGTTGGATCCAAAAGGTGAGAAGTGCATCTTTATTGGTTATTCTATGTATGCAGCAGAAAGGGTATAGATGCTATAACCCTTCTACTCGTAAGTTTACAGTGAGCAGAGATGTTGTTTTTTATGAGATGAGTAGCTGGTATAAACCAGTAAATGTGATTGATGATGTAGATGCACAAAATGGTAATGCTGCACATAATTCACAGCAGCAATCACAAAATATTAGTGGACCTGCAGTGTCCTCTAGCAGTGGTTCACATACTTCGCCATGGATAGGCAGATTGAGATCAGGAGAATCTCCTCAAAGCAAACCAGATAGTGGTATGCAGGTATCACAAAAAGAAAAAGAGAAGGTAGATCAGCCCATGTTTGATGTGAATGCAGGTCACTCTTATGTGGATGGTGAATCCAGTGGCTCAGAGCAGAGCATTGATGATGAGTTGGGTATTCCTTCTGTTGTTACATCTAGAGTAAGGAAGACCAAGGATGTTTTGAGAGCACCTGGAAGTGAGCCTATTTTGCGCAGGTCTACCAGAGCTAGGTATCCTATGGATAGGTTGAAATATGATGGATTTATAGCCATTCACTATGCCTATATGGTCGAAGTGATACAGGAACTAGAACCCACTTCTTTTGAGCAAGCCATGGGAAAAGAAAAATGGGAGAAAGCCATGGATGAAGAAATGGATGCCTTGGAAGCGAATGCTACATGGGAATTGGTGCCTTTGCCTAAAGACAAGAATGCGATTGGCTGTAAGTGGGTTTATAAGGTGAAGCATAATGCAGATGGTTCTGTGAACAGATACATGGCAAGATTAGTTGTCAAGGGGTATGCACAGACATATGGCATTGATTATGAAGAAACATTCAGTCCGGTTGCAAGGATGGCAACCGTAAGAGCAGTCATTGCTATGGCTGCATTAAAGGGATGGTCTTTACATCAGATGGATGTAAAGAATGCCTTCTTGCATGGTGATTTGCAAGAAGAGGTCTTTATGGAGCAGCCACCAGGTTATGTTCATGCTGTTCATCCTGAGTTTGTTTGTAGGTTGAAGAAAGCCTTGTATGGCTTGAAGCAAGCACCTAGAGCATGGTCTAACAAGATAGGACAGTATCTTGTCACTATTGGCTTTCAGATTTTTAAGGCAGATTTCTCACTTTATGTGAGAAAAACAGAGAAAGGTATTATGCTGCTTGTCGTTTATGTTGATGATTTGATCATCACAGGTGATAGTGATGAAGATATCCTTCATGTGAAAATGCTATTGAAGCAGAAGTTTGAGATGAAGGATTTGGGAGAGCTGCGTTATTGCTTGGGCATTGAGGTGATTAGATCACCAAGTGGGATACGGCTCTTGCAGAGGCAGTATGGATTGGACATGCTGTCCAAATATGGGATGACAGGCTGTAAGCCTATTTCAGTTCCTTTGGAGCAGAATGTGAAGTTGAGCGCAAATGCAGGTGAGCTTCTGGAAGACCCTACTATGTATAGACACATAGTAGGAAGTTTGATTTATATGACTATTACCAAGCCAGATTTGAGCTATGCTGTTGGATTGGTAAGTCAGTTTATGCAGGCTCCAAGGAAACCGCATTTGGATGCGGCTAGATGCATACTCAGGTATGTGAAGTCCACATTGCAGTATGGACTATTTTATGAGACTTGGGTTCAGATATAGTTGCATGGATACACTAATGCTGATTGGGCTGGTAGTATTTCTGATAGACGATCTACCAGTGGATATGTGTTCTCTTTTGAGAGTGCTGCAGTCACTTGGAGCAGTAAGAAATAGCCTACAGTTGCCTTGTCGAGCATAGAGGCTGAGTACAGAGGTGTAGCAATGGCTGCATGTGAGGTAGCTTGGTTGCATAAGCTACTTTATGATATGCATCAGTCTACAGATGGGCTAGTTGTCATTTATTGTGACAACATGAGTAGTATACACTTGGCAAATAACCCAGTCTATCATACTAGAACAAAGCACATTGAGGTGCATTATCACTATGTGCGGGAGAAGGTTTTACTAGGTCTTATTGATCTAGTTTATGTCAGCATAGAGGATCAGGTAGCTGACATATTCACAAAGGCATTGGGCATAGAGAAGCTATGCAAGTTCAGAGACCTGATTTGTGTGCAGGAATTGGGATTGAGCTTGAGGGGGAGTGTTGAGATATCGAGCTCCACTCGTGATATGCCAGGGTGACCGTTGTGCATTTATGTCACCGACTTGTTAGCTGTAGATACAGTTGGTACACTGCCCTTGAATAATAGCTAGATGACAGCTATCCTTATGTACTCTAGTTTGTGGCTCAGTTAGTATGCCACCTTAGTTAGCTGAGTTTGGTTTTAGACCCACATATAGGGTTCTTCTATTTCTTTGTACTAGAGTTCTTTTGGCTTTCACAACTAAGAAGAGAAAAACTGTTTTCAGCCTCCACCTTTGTGTGTGTTCCCCCATTGTGTATGTGAGAAAGCCGCAAGTGAGACTCCTTCCTTCTCTCCCACTATCTTCACAACTTGAACATTCAACTACAAAGGATGGGATATTCATTTCATTGAGAGATATTTATACATGTTGGTCTCTAAACAACTGATAGTGGTACCTCCACGATGGGACTTGCTGGGACAAGAGTCCCTCTAGTTTTGGGGGGACCTCTTGGGTCTCTGCACAAAGTAGGATAAACTCATGCGTACCCCCAGAAAGTGGGGGAACCTCATGAGTTCCTCCACAAAGTGAGGGAATTTTTTGAGTCCCTCCACAAAGTGGGGGGACCTCAAAAAGTGTAGGCATTTAGTCTTTCTCTCTCCGGTTTTAGTTTCTCTCTCTCTAAGTCTTGATTTTGCAAGTATGATCGGATCTCTTTGAGAGAGGTTTTCGGTAATCCTTATCCTTTTAGATTCATCATACCATATTTTATGCTTAAGATATTCCAAGCTGAGCTTTGCCGTTACTCTATACAAACAATGATCTCATCTTCATTGCTCTAGACTACACTTCTGAGTCTTGTTGCCACCACCTCTAGGGATTATAGAGGGGTGCAGGGTTCAAGAGTCCACGATTGAGGAGTGGAGAGCCAGTCTCCTTTGTGACTTAAAGGGGTAAAGAGTTGAGGAGGAGGGATAAGGGCAGAGGAGGGAGGAGGAGGAGGAGGGAGGGCAGAGAAGGGAGGAGGAGGAGGGACGAAGAAGAAGGGAGGAGAAGGAGGAGGAGGAGAAGGGGGAATTGCAAGATTAGAGCATGCGATCACACGATATTGTTGAGGGAGCATGGACCCAAGGTTAGAGCATGCTATCACATGATAGTGTTGATGGGATGAGTAGAAGAAGGGGGAAGGATGGGAGGTTTCAAGGTTAGATCATGCTATCACACGATAGTGTTGAGAGATCCTGGACCCAAGGGATATCAATGACATGAACACAACAGTGAACTTGAACATTGAACCCCAAAGAGTGGCAGCTTCATTTCATTGAGAGATATTTATACATGTTGGTCTCTAAACAATTCTCAATGGTACCTCCACGGTGGGCACTGTTGGACAAGAGTCCCTCCACTTTTTTTGGGGGCACGTCTTGGGTCTCTACACAAAGTAGGGGAACCTCGTGAGAACCCCTAGAAAGTGGGAGAACCTAATGAGTCACTCCACAAAGTGAGGGGATCTTTTGAGTCCCTCCACAAAGTGGGGGGACCTCAAAAAGTGTAGGCATTTAGTCTTTCTCTCTCTAGATCCTAATTTTGCAAGTATGATTGGATCTTTTTGAGAGAGGGTTTTGGTAATCCTCATCCTTTTAGATTCATCATACCATCTTTTAGGCTCAAGATATTCCTAGCGGAGCTTTGCCACTACTCTACACAAACAATGATCTCATCTTCATTATTGCAAAAGGCACTTCTAATGCTTGTTGCCACCACCTCTAGGGTTTAGAGAGGGGTGCAAGATTAAGGAGTCCAGGGTTATGGAGTGGAGAGCCAGCGTCCTTTGTGACTTCAAGGGGTAAAGAGTTGAGGAGGAGGGACAAGGGTGGAGGGAGGAGGAGGAGGAGGAAGTAGGAGAACCGGAGGGCTTGATGGTGCTACTTTGAGTGCAATTCTCCACTATCCCATCACCTAAATGAGATAGGAGTGCACCTGTTGAGCACCAGCCTTAAAAATCACCTGCTAAAAATTTGATGAGGAGATGAGGAAGGTACAAAGTATCTCCAATGAAGAACACTTGGATTAGTGATTTGAGTGATAGCTAGGGGGGATGCTGAAGCCAAGGTAGAGCAGGCACAATCCAAGGTAGATATAGCAAACACAAGGAACTGCATGTTGGGATAAGTATGATCAAGGGCTTGCTCTATGATGCATGTGTGCATCTAGGGGAGTCACATGTGTGTTTGTGTGTGTTGTAAAGGCACATCAAGTGCTATGATGTGTCTAGTGTGTGACCTAAGTGATGATGTAAGACAAAGGCAATCCCACTGATGTAGGGGCTAATTGCCACTTATGTAGGGAAGGTATTACCTTCTCCCCCTTTCTATAAGAGAGAGTCCTCTCTCTCACAATCCATAATAGAGAACTACCATCTTTCTTTCATTGTGCTCTCACACCTCTTGCAAGATGCATCTATTCTATCCTACAAGATTCTACACTTGGTATTAGAGCTTTAGGTTCTAGATCTAGCCTAGCCTAGCATTAGATGCTATCTCTAGCACAAACTACTAGTTTCTCAAAGCTTCTTCATCTTCTCCATCTTCCTCCTTCTTCCCCAAAATCTTTGAGAGCTCTGTTCTCTATCTATAAGTGACCATTGCTCAAAACCTTTGAGCTGCAAACTCCTCACATATGGGCAAACTTCCAACTGTAAGCATTTAGGGAAATTTCGATTGTACGTGCAATGCCAACACTCAGACTCCCCGACAAACTCTCGCACAATGCCGCCTTTGTGCTTATCCTTTTGCAAATTCCTCTGAGCGCAAGCTACGCGACACTGAAGGCAAGCTGCTGTTGAAATCTTGCTAGTAGTCCTTCTCTACTATAAGGCCTTTCTTCTTGCATAAAAATCACCTTGAATAGAGCTATGAGCTATGAAAATTGCACCCTCCAAGTTCGGGTCTCTGTTTTGGACAGTTTTGACAATGTTGTGAGTTTGATGCTACATTAGATGCTACTTTAGCATTTCTGATGTTTTAAAGTGTTGAATAGCATCAGTACAACTGTGGCTATAACGTTCCTTTAAGTTGCTATACCTGGATTTGCTTGGAATACTTTCATTTAGCCACCTCTATGAAGCATGCAAGTTGAAGCATCATTTCCATTATGATTTGTAGTATGGAATTTGGTTACAAGCCTTTGCTCCACTAAATTATTGTACTTTGAAGGATTATTTTTTATTGCTCATATTTTCACTTGTAAGGCACTAGACACTGCCCTCGGGTAAGACCTTGCCATGGAAGCTAAGATCTTTTTTGAGAAGTTGGATGGAAATAGTTTCCATACTTGGCAAACAAAAGTTGAGTTTATGCTTATGAAAAAGAAGATATGGAATGTTGTGAATGGAAAGAATTCTACAAAAGAAAAAGCTAATTGGTTGATCAAAGACAAGAAGGACTACTTCAACAACAAAGCAAATCTGGCTGAAGGAAGAACTCCATTAGTAAATGAAGAAAATGAAGATTATGCTTTTTAAGCACTTTTTTGTTTATCATCACTTGGTCAAATTTTTGAGGTTCTATGCTTGGAGTAGTACTCCAAAAAGAATATGTTATGTAAATCACCTCTGGTCACCATATGATGTACACCCTTGGGAACCCTTGCTAGCATGAGATCCTAGCCATAGATTTATCCTTGACCACCATGAGATGGCATGAGAAACTATGAGACTAGATGTATCCTTGACACTGCAAGAGGCAACCCCTTGAGGGGGTATGTTGGGATAAGTATGATCAAGGGCTTGCTCTATGATGCATGTGTGCATCTAGGGGAGTCACATGTGTGTTTGTGTGTGTTGTAAAGGCACATCAAGTGCTATGATGTGTCTAGTGTGTGACCTAAGTGATGATGTAAGACAAAGGCAATCCCACTGATGTAGGGATTGATTCCCACTTATGTAGGGGCTGATTGCCACTTATGTAGGGAAGGTATTACCTTCTCCCCCTTTCTATAAGAGAGAGTCCTCTCTCTCACAATCCATAATAGACAACTACCATCTTTCTTTCATTGTGCTCTCACACCTCTTGCAAGATGCATCTATTCTATCCTATGGGATTCTACACTGCAAGCACGACTATAAACCGAGGTGACTGAGGAAAAGGAAAACTAAGCTTAAAATTGTATATGGAGGAGAGGAAAAGAAGACAAGGAGATGAGGAGCGCATCAAGTCCCTAAAGTAATAACTAAAGGACATTGAAATGGTGGCAGAGAGTGTCACGTACTTGAATGCAGGAATGCACATGTGTGTAGATGACGCAACAATTGAGAGAGATTGGCCCTCCAAATGGGGTGGAAGGAGTGCCACGTGAGTGTATTTTTTCTAGACTCTTCTCTACATGCTCCACAAAAGCCACAATCCATATGCATGCAAAGGCCCATACACACCATGAATGACATGAGAGGGTGCAGCCCTCATGCCTTTGGGAATAGAACTGTTTGTAAACTCCACCAGAGTGCAAATGATGAGCAACATAGAAGTTTTAGGACCTCCTGAGTCCATCGGAACTAATAGATCTACAAATGGTTGCTCCAAACATGAGTTTTAACACCCGGGTAGAAAAACGTAGAAACTGACACAGTGAGTCACAAATCCAATAAAATGATTCCAGATTCAAGAATAAAGGTGTTTCCAAGCTCTTGAAGTGAAATGGATACCAAAAGCAAGCAATAGTTGCCTCTACAAGTCAATACGGAGTCTCTATTGTCAAACGGAATAGGGAAAAGCTTAAAAAACGGCTTTTTCTTTGAAAACACTTAACATGCTCTCAAAACCACTTTGCAAAACCAAAGTGACTTTCCAAAGGTTCCTTCAAGGTCTCTGCTCACTTAGATGCAAGTAAAATCACCCACAAAGCTTCCCACAAAGCTTCTCCTTCCTCCCACAGAGCTGCTGAGCTTCCAGGCATTCACATACGCTCAGCTAGATCACCCAAGCTCTGATACCAGTTGAGAGTGCTCTCAACGGAAGCAAGAACAAAAGAGGGAGAGAGAGAAACAGAGAGTCACACAAGTTTTGGTGGGTGCAAAACATCCTAATCTTCTTTTTCATTGATTTATATATGTGTTTGAGTATTGTACATAATCGGGGTAAAGGCACAATGACCTTTAACCCCCACACTCCTTGCTATGTGTATTCTGGAGTTAGAGACGACTTAATTTGTGTCATTATTTGATTTGGAAACCTATCTTTCTAATATTGCTTCAATTATTTCCGAATCCTTCTCAATTGATTATTCAATCATCATGGCGGCATCATATACCTCGGTTATAGTCTTGCAATTATAGTGATCCAATTGCTCTTTAATTTCTTCATGCAAGCCCTTGACAAAACTTTTGAATAACTGGTGCTCTATTAGCGACATATTTCTCTCTATGATAGTGTTTTTTAGGCTGTAGAAATAATCTATCACACAGTATCCCAATTCTTTTGAACTACCCTTGCAACATCACTTTATGAATCCCATTGTCTAATCTTTCATGATTGCCCATATTTGTGGGTAATGCATCTGGATGAAGATCTAGCATTTCTCCATTAGTGAGTGCAAATAGTAGCATAAAATATTGTTGTAGCATGGGCCAAGAGCTTTGTATTTCCACATTCAATTTGAGGTACCATTCATATGGCTCTTTGATCAAGGATTGTGGGAACAATTTGAGGTACCATACATATGGTTCTCTGATTAGAGCTTGTGGGAACAAGTTTAAATAATGTTCCTCATGCCTTGAGGTGTCTCCCAACCATTTTTTCTCAAATAATGTAATGAATTATTTGGGATTACCTCTGCCCGAGAACATAGGCATGTATGTAGGTGGATCATGTTGCATGTCAAGTTCTTGTGCTATTTACTCCAATTGATCCAATGTATCATTTGTATGTATGTCGAGGTATTAGATTTTGTCTTCTGAAAATCGATCCCATATGGGTTCCATTGTGGGATGTTGATGATGTTCTTTTGAACAATGTCAATTTGCCGATGATGCATTAACCTTTGAATAATACTTTTACAAGTTCCCCAATAATCCTTAAAATTTTGCAAAAATGTTGCTTGCAAATGGCTAATCATGTTAGTAAAAATTGCAAGCAATTCTGGTACGTTTGGGCAAAGTTATGATCATTTTTATGTTGAAATGTGCCTCAAAATGGAGAGATGATTGGCCTCTAAAATGATGACAAAAATTAGGCCAAAAGTACATGAAAGTTTTGAATACTTTCAGAGTAGGAAAGTGGGTCTTTGACAAGTTCCAATTTGGGCTTCAAATGACTAAGAAAAAGGCCCTAAAGTAAGGGAAAAATGCTCAATTTTTTATTAAGGACCTCCTTTTTCTTAAAAAGAAGTAAAAAATTAATAAATAAAGGAGGTGGTTAAAGTAATCTAACCTAACCGATGACCACCAACTAAACTATGGTTAGTTCTATGCCTACTCTCTCTACCTCCCCCCCCCCTCTCTCTCTCTCTCTCTACCTCTCCACGCTCTACCTCTCTCTACCTCTCCTCTCTTTACCTGTCTCTTTTATCTCTCTACCTCTTTTAACCTCTCGTCTCTCTTCTCTTTCTCTCACACTCCTTATCTCACTCTCTTTTCTCTTTCTTTCTACAATGACTTCTAGCATGTGGGTGTGGGTAGTGGCATCCGCAAGGTAGTGGGAGAATCGATGGTGCAGCATGGAAATTGTTGGCATGCTGGTGTTGGAGTGGCAGGCTGGCCATGTGCGGTGCCCAAGGGTCGATGGCCCGGTGTGCTGTACAGTGCCCAAGGGCCAATAGCTAAGAGCTACAGTGCCCAAGGGTGTGCTACACCTGAGGGCGGCTCACGTTGTGGAATCCAAGGGCGGCACCCAGGATGCCTGAGGGTTGTGGCACCCAAGGTCTTCGAGTTAGCATACGAGGTAGTTTTGAGGGGGATGAGGGGAAAGAATGTAGGGTTTGAGGGGGAAAGAAAGAGTGGGAGGGGGGTTTAGAGAGAGAAACTAGACAGATGGTAAGAGAGGGGAGTAGGGAGAGTGGACATGGGGAGAGGAGAGGGTAACGGGTGGTGAGGGAAAGGTGGCGGTGGAGAGAGGAAAGGGGGTGGGAATGGGGGAGCAAGGAAGGGAGGGGGGAAATGGGTGAGGGGAGAGGAAGGGAAGGGGTGGTGGTGGAGAGACTTAGAAGGGAATAGGAGAGGGGTCCTAGAGGAGGAATGAGGGGGAATATAAGAGGGGTGGTGGAGAGAGGATAGAAGGGGAGCAATGGGTGAGGTATGGTAAAGTAGGGAAGAGGGTGTAGAGATAGAAAGGGAGTGGTGGGATGGAGAGAGGTAGGGGGATAGTGGAGGTGGGGAAGGAAGAGGTGTGTAGAAAGAGGTGGAGGTTTGTGGAGTGGAGAGAGGTAGGGGGATGCTAGAGTGGAGAGAGGTAGGGAGATTACCTTGAGTGGTAGAGGTGGAGATGATGGAGATGGGGGGTGGGGGAGTCTTGACAAAAAAGTGGTGGTGGAGGGGGTGGATGGCAGAAAAGTGATGGTGGAGGGGGCGATGGATGGAAAAAAAGGAGGTGGTAGGGTGGGAGATGATGGGAGTTGGAGATGGTGGAGGTGGTAGAAATGGAGGGGGGGAGCTTGACAAAAAAAAGTGATGGTGGTGGTGTTGGAGATGGTGAGAGGTGGAGGGGATGGATGATGGAAAGTGATTGTGGAGGGTGGGGGGGGGGGGTACGTGATGGAAAACGTGGTGGTGGAGGGGGCAATTCGATGGAAAAAGTGGTGGTGGAGGGGAGGGGACAAGGTGGAAGGAAAGTGGAGGAGGTAGGGGAGGAGCTGTATGTAAAAAGTGGTGGTAGTGGTGGTGGACGGAAGTTGGAGGATGGAGAATGTAGGTAAATGAAAAATAAAGAGGCCTGACAGAATTGTCTTGCAAAAGTGAGGGAAATGGGTGGTGTCGCAAAAGTGAGAAGAAAGGGGAAAGGGGTAGTGGTGGTGTATGGAAGTTGGAGGATGGAAAATGGAGGTAGATGGAAAATATTGAGGCTTGACAGAACTTGAAGATGGAGGAGAGATGGAAGCGGCTTGCAAAAGTGAGGGGAAAGGGGTGGGTTGCTTTTATAGTATGTGGGAGGTTTAAGGGTTAATTTTTTGTGATTATAGTATTAATTTGCTTATGTAAACATTTTTAAGGATGTAATCTCATCTTTTTGCACCAATTAGAAGCATTTCTTCACTCCTTTGCCTTAAGGGATGTGTCTTGAATGGTTTTTTGAAGGGGTTCTTTTTCACACATGCAAACTAGTGCTCCACTTTTACTTCAAGCACCAACCTCTTGGCAACGGTGCCAAAATGTTGTCACTGTCTCTCCCAAGTTCAGGTTTCGAGGGTGTTGGTCACCTACACTTGTGTCATTTCTCATTGGTAAAATAGGTGTTCACAAGTTTAGCATAGGTGCTCAAGTCATATTCCTTTGAGAGGTAAAGGATGAAGTGTGGAAAGTAGTTCTCATGCTTGCGTAGGTGTGAAAGAGGGTTGAATCACGATGCTCTCAGCTCCATGGGAGTTCAAGGGTTTAGAAGGGGGTTGTAGGGTTCAGAAGGGAGATAAGGTTGCGAGATCTAACTAGGAGCTCCAAGGCTTAGAGAGGGATGCAAGGTTCAAGAGGAGTCCAAAGTTGAGGATTGGAGAGCTAGTCTCCTTCGTGACTTCAAGGGGTTAAGGGTTGAGGAGGAGGGACAAGGGAGGAAGAAGGAGGAGGAGGAAGGAGGAGGAAGGAGGAGGAGGAGGGTAGGGAATGGAGGAGAAGGAGGGAGGAGGAAGAAGGTAGGAGGAGGAGGGGGGAAGAGGAGAAGAAAGGGAAAGGGTGGGAGATTGCAAGGTTAGAGGATGCCATCACATGACAGTGTTGATGGAGCTGGACACAAGGGAGATCAATGACATGAACACAATAGTGAACTTGAACACTGAACACCAAAAAGTGGGAGATTCATTCCATTGAAAGATATTTATACATGTTGGTCTCTACACAATTCGTAGGTACCTGCAAGGTGGGGCCTCTTTTGTAGGGGACCTCTTGGACAAGAGTCCCTCCACTTTTTGGGGGGAACTCTTGGGTCTCTACAAAAAGTGGGGGAACCTCATAAGTCCCCCTAGAAAGTGGGGCAACCTATGAGTCCCTCCACAAGGTGGGGGAACATCAAAAGGTGGAGACTTTTACTCTTTCTCCCTGGTTTTAGTACTACTGTCTCTAGATCTAATTTTGCAAGTATGATTTAATATTTTCCACATAGGATTTTGGCTATCCTCATTCTTTTAGATTCATCATACCATCTTTCAAGCTCAAGATATTACAATTAGAGTTTCGCCGCTACTCCACACATAGTGAATGATCTTATCTTCATTGCTCTAGACTGCGCTTCTAACCCTCGTTGCCACACCACATAGAGTGAAGAGGTAGATTGCCCATTGTGTTGAATTGGAGGGTAGATCAACCCTTGTGTAGATTCCCTACTTAGAGGTTCTAGGGAAAATTGGAATGGTTTGGAAATAGCTCATATCCTCTGATTTTGTCATTGGCGAAAGCGAACAAAAAGTTGAATATCTGAGGATAATATTTGCAACCTTAGGTTGAGGGAGAAAAGAATCAAAATACAGATTGCTATGAGCAGTTGTAGGCAATGAACCTCATGTAGAGCATACACAAAGCCTGAAAATTATCCTCTAGATATGTGATAGGGTGAAAACTGCAAGATATGTGGTGACCACGTCATAGATTACTATCACATCCAATGGCCCATGTGTTTACACCCTATGCGCTTCTATTGGTGTGCAGTATTCATGAAGGCAACATCAACATGTCTATTGTGAATATCTATTGCATAACGCATGAGTAAATCAAATGTGCCTACCTCATGAAACTATTAAAGAGGAGAAGGTGGAAGATGTCCAAGATATGTGTGGAGAGGTTGGTGATGAACATCCACCCAATAAGAAGGTAAAGTCAGGGGGTCAAACTTGTGGAGGCCATGCAGTCATCTGGCCCACTCAAAATACATGACTCATTTCTATTTTCCCAATTACAAAGCAAATATATCTCTCAAACAATTCTATCCCTATACCAAGGTATTTATAATTCATACCTGTGGTATTTACAATGATGCACTCCACTCATAATCACATCTGCAATCATTTTCACTAATTATTCTAATTAGTGTCATGGACAATACCCATTTTGGTGGTTTCTAGACATTTAATAACTAGCTAGCTCAGCCATTGGTGCTTGCAAGACACCCCATGATGTGCTCATGAGGTTCTACATCTATTTTAAACATCCTTTTACTCTTCTTTCCTCCAAGAACAACTTGCATTTGAAACTTAATAACTATAACTAGATGAGAGTAGAAAAGCTTATGTGGCTTCGTATGGCTTCTTATCTAAGAGTCTATATATGAAACCTTTCTTGGATGCCTTGTCATACTAAATACCTTTAATGAGTACTTTCCACTTCTCATGAGTCATAGGTCGGGTCCCCAATATCCTTAAATTATTTCTTCACTTTATGTTTGAGTTGGTATACTACAACACAACGTATGGGTCATCTTCCTTGTTCTCCTCATAATTAGCAACAATGACAAAGTTAGCCCTCTCTTAAGATGCATCAGTAAGATCATCAAATTTCCTTCCCAAACTGCCCTCCAATGTTTGTCTCATTGACAAAGTCCTCATGTAGAGGTGAAATATGGTATAGTTGTTTCATACTTACAATGTTATAGGGTGTTGGAAATGGCATTGTAGATATCTTATAATTTTCCTCCATAGCAAACTTGAAACTTTAAAAAATATAGTTGTAAGCTTCATGACTTACACTAGCAACATCACAAGCCCAAGCACCTCCTTTTCTTGCACAAGGCCCTTGAAGTCCTTCATCACATCTCTAGAAATTTGTTCATGCAAACCTTTGTGTCTAGGTTCCTTCAACAGTTCAATGACATCACTTGTATTTATTGGAATTCTCAAAACATATGAAGGGTCAATATCATCCATTTTCATTGTTCCCATCCATCCTCCATGCAATTTCTAAAGTAGAGTACAAATGAGTCTTAGTGGAAAAATACAATACCATGAATGTTTTGGAGTAAGAAATTTCATAAATACATTGGGAAACAAACTATTGTCTCTGTGCCAACATGGACTTAGGTAGTACAGAATGTGTGTGTAGAATGTGTGTGTAGAGTAGCGGCAAAGCCCCACTTGTATAAGGCTAGGAATAATCTATCTTAGGAATTCTCAACATGCAAGTTCTACTTGCGACTCCTACATGCAAGTCCTACATTTGATTCCTACATGCATGCTCTACATACAAGTTCAACATGTGAGTTCTACATGCAACATGCAACGTGCAAGTTCTACATGCAACTCCTACATGCAACATGCAACTCTACATCCAATTTGCAACTCCTACATACAACTTCTATATGCAAGTTCTACATGTAGAGAGAGAATGTCTTACATTTCCTACATGCAAAGAGAAAAGCTCTCCAACTTGTATAAATACCCCATAATGGAATGAAGCCCACAATCTTTGGGGCATTGTGTTGAGTTCTACTTTGGTATTCCAAGCAATTATCTCAAGTGTCCATGCTTCCTTGCACTCCACGTCCAAAAGCATGTCGTAACCTTGCAAGTCCTCCCCTCTCCTCCAACCTTGCAACCCATCCTCTCCCTCTCCTCCTCCCCCCTCCTCCTCCTCCTCCTCCCTTCTCCTCCTCCTCCTCCTCCTCCCTCCCCCTCCTCCCTTCTCTCTCTCCTTTTCCCCCATGCTCTTACATCTTCTTCCTCTCCCACTCCTATGCTCCCCCTGAACCCTTAGTTCCTCAACCCTTAACCTCCATGATCTACGAGGGAGATGAGTTCTCCACCATGTACTCTACCCTGAACCTTGGATCCTCCTCCTAACCCTTGAACCACTTCTAAACTCTAGAACCTCTCTCTAAACCTTGGAACCTCTTTCTAGACCTTGAACCCCCCTCTAACCTCTAAACTCCTCCTAAACCCTCCAACCCCCAATGAAGGTGATAGCCTTCATTACCCCAACCATGATGATGCATGTTTCTTTAACACATGCATGCACTATGTTTACTTACCACACTTAAGCCTACGTCTCTCACAAGAATATGACTTGAGGTCCTAAGCTACACTTATACTACAAATGACAACATCGGCATATTTGTAGGTGACAAAAAGCCTTGAAACCTTGCATATTAAGAATACCCTGCTCTCCCTGGTAGAAGCTGTGGGAAAGAGCCAACATTTGGTGCCGCTGTCAGGGAGACTAGCATCTCAAGTAACGAGTAAACATACACAACTATGTGTAAAAAATGAACTACTATGAAGTTTCACAAACATAACACTCAAGGGCAAGGAGATTAACTCTAGCCAAACATATCAACCCTAAGCATCAATCTTGGATTACTACCTTAAGAAATTTTCATTATTTCTTAAAAAGAAGACGTTTTAAAAACAAATCAGCTAGGTAATGGAAACAAATGTGTAGATCTTGCAATTTGGATAATTTTACCTTTTTACAGAAGAGCAATCCGAGCTAACCATGAAAAGTTACGGCCCAGGAAGCATTTAGGGTTTGACCTAACCCTACACCCATTCCTATAAAAACCCACTCCACCCTCTCATTCTTCTTCTTTTAGATCTAGCCTCCATCCTCTTTCCCATTCCGAGCCCTATGCAAGACACTCCTCCCTCTCCATCAACCACCACCCTACTCCTATCCTCACATGATGAGTTATTTTGAGCCCTTCTCGTAGTGATAACCTAGCCATCCACCCACTATCCATTCACCCTCAACAATCCTGTTACATCGAGAAAGACTTGGAGAGCGTTCAGGCGACCATCACCTCCTCCCTTTGGATTTCCGTCAAAGTTTTCCATCTGTCAAGTTTCCGCTACCACCATTCGCCCCTCCACCCCCCCTCCACCCACCCATCCCCTCCACCCCCCATCGCCTCCACCCCCCACCCCTCCCCCTCCCCCCCCCCTCGCACCCCCTCCATTTCCCCCCCACCCACGTCTCCCCCCTCCCCCTCCCCCCCCACCCCCTCCATTTCCCCTCCCCCCCCTTCACCCCCCCCCCCATGCTATATATCTAAAGGGATTAAGCCCTTGCTTAAGCCTAAGGGTTGCAAGGTAGCCGTCGATGGATGCAGCGCTAGCCAACGACGGTGCAACGGACCACCCAAGGCGAAACTACCAAAAATGGGTGGTGGCACCCCTCGACTCCCACTTCCACCCCCCCCCCCCGTTTAAGCCACCCGATTGGCGGCTGCCACCCCCCCTTCTTTTTTTCAATCCAAAAAAAAAAAAACCCAACCTAACCATTAAGTAACCCTAGCTAGGCTAGTACTAACCTAGGTTAGGTTAGACTTACCTTAGGTTAGTTTTCAATTCAGGTTAGATTAGCATAGGTTAGCTTTAGTACTAACTACAGTTAAGTTAGTAGACTAATTGTGCTTAGTTGACCAGGTTAGAGTAACTGAACTAACTGTGGCTAACCACCATTAGCTAGGTTAGTGTGGCTAACTACCACTTACATTAGCTAGATTCATCTAGTTAGGTCAATTGAGCTGGGTTAGTTATTCCCCCATAATTAGACTTAAAGCCCATTCACACCAAACCTTTGACCAAGAAAAAGCCCCCCCCAACACACAAAAAGGCACAATTGACCCGTACTTTAAACCTTTGTATCTCGCCCGTTTGGGACTGATGAACCGTTTGGGACTGGACCTTGTTTGAACCACGGTTTCACACATAAAAATACCATGCTACAGGACATTTTTCCAACCCATTGCACACCATATTTGCATCCTTAGCACTTGTTAATTCACACCCCTGTGTGGGCCTCTTTTCGCACTAATTCGCTCATATATTTATGTCGTGACCTTCGATTGATGATCCGTCTACACCATCACATTTCCCTACACACGTGGGACAATCTTAGGCACATTATTAACATGATAGTACCTATAACACTAAGACATCTCTAACCCCCCTAACACAACTACACTAACACCTGCATTTGCGACAGAGACACCCTTTGCAACTTTTGCCAAATCTGCATGCAGCTACACTTCAATTAATGCCTCTGACACCAACGCTCGTGAGATCCGCATACACCTCCACTGTGGCCAATGCCTCCAACAATCCTCTACCCTGATTCCCCCTTGAAATTCAAGAAATCTCTTTGACTCCTCCACGACACAACATGGCCAGGCACCATCGCACGATGACGAGGATATTGACCTTGATGCTTGACCTTGATGTGGAGGGAAACCATTTCTTTAATCACAACAATTTTGGCAACAATAATAACAATCAAGGTAGGAACCCCATGGGCAAACTCAAACTTCTCAAATATAATGGTAGGGGTGATCCACAGGTTATTTCCTGCAGCATTTTGATGCCACATGCCGACTGCCAAGCAGGTGGAGATCAATCCAATGAAACGAAGGTTGCCTAGTTTCCCATGGCCTTAACTGATGAAGCCTCAGAATGGTACCTAGACCTCCTAGTGGAAGAGAGAGCCACATGGGACTTGCTACAAACTGAATTCAAGAGGTGCTTTCAAACGGAGAGACTACAAGATGATCCCACACTTCAACTAAGCAAGATTGAACAAGGTCGTCCAGAAGATGTATGTACGTACCATGTCAAGATGAAACAATTACTTGCCAAATGTTACCCATGCCCCGATGCAAAGTACCTCATGGGTTGGTTCATTGTGTAGGACTAAGGAAGAAAATCTGCAAAGACATGAAAAAGATTAGCAGTTAGAAAACATTCAATGCTGATCAGCCACAGCCATTGACCTTGAGGATGGCATGACTGACTCTAACACCAGCAGTGATGATGGAAGATCCAATGCATGAGATAAGTGCTCTAAAAGGGGAAAATCCAAGTCCACTACTGAAATGTCAAATGAAGATTGCCTAGAGGCCATGACCATGAAGCTAAAAGAAGAAATGATGCAGGCCATGGAACAAAAGCTTTACATGTTTCAACTACCACCTCAGACTTATCCATGGCGAGAAAATATATGGTGCCCACACTGCATGGCCAATCATACAACAAATGAATGCCCGGTCCTAAGAGCTAGAATCCCTACACAAGCAAATCCACCACCAAGGTTGTGGTGCCATATTTGTGTAGTCAATGCCCATGATGAAAATAGTTGCATCTTCAACATGCGAAACAACCCACCTCGACCTCAACAATACCAATTGGCACCAATACCAGTCAGCACTTGCACAAGCGCTCCTAGCTTTGAGGCTAAATCCTATTCCTATTCGGACACAAGTCCCGTAGTTACTCACTTGTCTTGCCAAGCCTTGCCCCTTGGGTGCATTGACTCCCCATTGTCTTATTGCTCAATGCGATAGTCCCTTGCCAAGTGCCACCCTTGGGTGACATCCAGTGCAAAATACAGGTGCCATCTGCATTAACTCCCACAAGTTATCTTGCTAAACCTTGCCCCTTGGGTGCATTGACTCCCCATTGTCTTATTGCTCAATGTGATAGTCTCTTGCCAGGTGCCATCTGCATTAACTCCCTATTGTCTTGGCAAGCCTTGACCCTTGGGTGACATCCAGTGCATATTTTGACTCTCATTTGACATAGGAGGTGATGACTCTGATTATAATTGTCTTGGATTGGCTTCTTGCCTAGTACCCAAATAAAATCCTTCAATGGACTTCAATACAAAGCTTTAATCATGGACATTCTTCATTTGCACTGTCTCCTTCTACTTCCTCCATGGCGAGCATCCTTAAAAATTCGTGTATATGCAAAATAGTTTGCTATGGTATTTTTATTTTTCCTTCTACCTCATATCCCATGCGCTTCTTTGATTTCTTTGCCCTTGAATGCCAAGACACTATGATTGTCTCTGTCGAAACTTGACAGACCGCTTCATCATTTGGGACCCACTCCTTCATTATACAATTAGTATACAATGTGTTGTTATCCATATTCTCCTTCCTGCCCTTTGGCTCATACCATACCGATGTAAATGTTGTAGCTCTCCCTTGGTCATCTCTTTGCACATCAACTACTTTTGCAACCCAAAACTTCACATTCTCATATTCATCATCCGAACCACAACAAAACAATCGACCTCTATATCTACTTGTGGCATAAACTCTCTCTTCTTTGGTCCACAATATGGACATTGGAGTAATGATACAAATTCATTTTCAAAGACTGGAGCTGGGCACAAATCGTTATGAGCATTTGGCCAAAACATATTGCATTTTTTCTTGACATCCTTTGAGCCTCACATTCTATCAAAGTCCTTTATTAAATTTCGTGTCTTGTTAATTACAGTGGTAGTGTGTTCTCTCCAAGTAGGCTTCAAATCAGGATATCTCCGGAGCATTTCCTCTTTGTATGTAATAAATGCTTTTAATCCTTCTATTTCACAGTTAGACCTCTCATTGAATTCTTGTATAGGAACCCATGTTGGATACCTTTCCTTGCTGGGATTGAAGTTAAGAGACTGTAAGGTTCTTCAGGTTCCCATTTTGTATCATGAGAATACTGTTGCCATTGCATTATGGGTTTTTCATCTTTAAAAAGAAAACGAAAGTAGTGTGGATTGGTATGACCTGTCAATGCATCACCACCCGTTTGTATGAAAGGTAGAATGAAGCTCTTCCAATCATACATTCTTTCGAGCCTCTCACATATTGTACTTTCCTTACGACCACCAACTTGCCTGCCACATCTTCTTACCAAGTCATCTATTGTCTCCACATCCTTGCATTTAAGCTCCCTTGAGACTATGCTAAAAACCTGATCGATATCCTCATGTGTATGCCCAACATACAAAAATCCACATTCGAACTCATTGAAGATTCAATGAGCAACTAGCATGGAGCAGAATGCAAACATGAGTACATTCTTATTTTCTCACCAGCAATTATCAGCTTGTATTCTCAAAGTCGGTGGTAAGCGACCTTTTTCTGCATGTACATTGCAAATTGCCTTCATAATAGATGTTACAACTTGATTGCTATCATGTAGATGCAAGGAATCAATCCATATATCTGCAAAGAACTTAATTCCATGCACTAACACTCCACATAGATGTGTCTTTAGAAAGTGCTTTCCTTGTAATTTAGGTGGAGTGGCAACAAAACGAGGCAATGTTGTTGTATTCTGATCCATGCCATCTACAATAAGGCACATGTAGTCATCGGGATGCGAAATAGCTTGCTCCTTCCAAAATGCATATTTTTGTCTAGAATGTTGAATAAGGTCATGATGAGATTTTCGGTTTTTTTTATATAATTCCCTTTGATTTGGACATGTTGCACTCTCAATCGCTCGCTTTAAATCATCACAGACATTGCACTTTGACATTTTTTGCCTCCTTGGGATTTAAACATATCCAAAGTTCTTCTTCCAAAGAGTATACAAAGTATGAGAAGAAGCTACGAGATCCCCTCTTTGCCTTTGCTTTTTTGCAATAGAGTCAAATACTTCGAGCTTTGTCAAGCCCATTGGAAGGTGCATTTCAGTGATCGCATCACCGTTAGGGAGTTTGGTAGATATATGGGGTTGAGGTAAAGCATTTTCATGTATGAAGTCTTGCAAAATTGTTGCTGCCCTGACAGTTGAGATTCTTGATTTGGACCTTCCTCTATTACCGTGAATGATAAATTTGTTGCCGCCCTTTGCCTTGGTGACTAAATCCCAATATGTACCATGGGATAATCTAGTAATATTGTGATATGCCTTATTGCAAATCCTTTTTCCATTTATGAGAGGTTTTACCTTTTGTCTTGAACTTAGCCTTTTATTGCCATTCTGAAGAAAGCAAGAGAGACTTGTGAGAAGGTATTCATTTCTTTCGCTTCCTCTTCTTTGCCACACGTGTCCTCTACATTCCCTGATGTCTACAAGATCAATGAAGCGCATACATCTTCGCTTGCAACATAGATATCCCAATGCATTTAACATGTTCTCCTCCTTCATTACTCTCTTCCTCTTTGGTTGCTTTTGTGGATCTGCCTGGATTCGCTTTCTCTTCATGCATATGTATGACCGTTTTCGTTCCTCGTGCACGTTGTTATCTGTATTTATGCACTTCTTCTCCTCACATTTGTTTGTAACCAAGCATCCATGATTGGTCATTGCATCCTTGGCCATATCACAATCAAAGTTAAATATTGAATAATCCTCTGTTGATCTCATCCTCATTTTTAACATACTCTTAGGACCATTCAATGAATTCAATATTCTACGAGAGTATTGAGAACCTTGAAACTCTTCCACTCCTAAGAGAACATCACTCATTGGGACATCTTGCATGGCTTTCACAAATCCAGAAGCTTGATTGACACCAGGTTTGTTAATATGCATGAACTCATCCACACTTGACAAGACATCGCTATTGAAACCTTTGCCCTTCTCACTGTGCAAGAATTCATCCACCCCAGATAAGGCTTCGCTTCTAAAATCATTTGGTTTCTCGGAACCAATGAACTCATCCACTCCAGATAAGATGTCACTTCTATAATTGAGTATATTGAAATCATCCACATTTGAAGTGATAGAGCCTGGCACATGGGCATGCTTTTTAGGTCCTTTGATATTGTAGTATACCTTGTCTTTATCATTGAAAACCACATGCCTCTTTCTCATGTTTAAAAATTGCATGCTCCATCTCATATTCTTGCCTACCTCATAGTAGGGATCACATAAGGATGTTATGTTATCAACCAAACCATCATTAGTGACTTTTAAAATCCTCATCTGTGCAAATGACCATTGCTCCACTTGTTCAAATCCCAATACTTCACCTTCTACTACAGTCTTATTTGCAAATGATCTCATTTGTAAAATGTCCTCTATAGTAAAATCCAAGGTGGTGCACTTTGTATTCTTGATAATGTCTGTTGCATAAGTCTCATCTTTGTCCCATGCTATAAATGATTTGTTGGATGTATTGTAGGGCACAACATCTCCAAATGTTTCCATATCTCGACATTTATACTTTAGCTCAACATGTGCGCTAAGAATCTTTGATACAATAACTGCCACCTTATCTTCGCCAAGTCTTCGAAAGTGGCAAACTGAATTGGGATCACTATCATGGATTGTAGCAAATGCAACTACTTCTCTTTTGCTACATAAAATCACATCCATCCCTAGAACAAAATCTATAGTCATCTCCTTTGTGAGAGTCCTTCACAAGCAAGCTGCAGTAGCAACAATTACATAAATATTAGTCTCTTTTTAATAATCTACTCATTTATTATAATTTTTAATTAGTACTTAATTTATTGGTGGGAGAAGTTATCAAATCAAGTACTCATTAGATGGACACGCCAAGTTATCCTTTGCATGGTCGATCGAGCATTAAATACTATTTTTGCTCTAGTGTCATGCACATCCGTAAAAAAACACGCTGCTAGGTATGTCATCCAATCAAGCACTTATGGGATGGGCGTGCCACTTTGCATGTAAGTCAATTCCACCTAGTTGAAGGTGTGTGCAAAGTATTGTGCCCATCGAATATGCTTTGCATTGTCGATCAAGCATAAAACACCATTTTTGGCTTAGTATCATGCACAACCATGAAAAAACACGGCCCTAAGTGTGTTAATCAAACAAGTACTTATTGGATGGGGGCTCCACTTTTCACACAAGTCCATTTCAACTAGGTTGAGATGTATGCAAAGTATTATCACCATCGGATATGCTCTGCATGGTCGATTACACATTATACAACGTTCTTTCCATAGTGATATGCACATCTGCAAAAAAACACACCCTTAGGTATGTTATCTGACCAAGTACTTATCAGATGGGTGTGCCTCTTTGAGCAAATTTCAATACCACCTAGGTTAACGCGTAGGAAAAGTATTGTTCCCATCGGATATGCTTTGCATGGTCTATCAAGCATTAAATACCATTTTTGCCTTAGTGTCATGCACATCCATAAAAAAACACGCTGCTAGGTGTGTTATCTGATCAAGTACTTATGCGATGGGAATGCAACTTTGCATGTCAGTCAATTCCACCTAGTTGAAGGTTTGTGCAAAGTATTGTGCCCATCGGATATGCTTTGCATTATGGATCAAGCATAAAACACCGTTTTTGCCTTAGTGTCATGCACAACCATATATAAACACAGCCCTAGGTGTGTTATTCAAACAAGTACTTATCAGATGGGGGCTCCACTTTGCACACAAGGCTGTTTCAACTACGTTGAGGTGCATGCAAAGTATTGTCACCATCGGATATGCTTTGCATGGTCGATCACACATTATACACCATTTTTTCCCGAGTATGCACATCCGGAAAAAAACACACCCTTAGGTGTGTTATTTGACCAAGTACTTATTGGATCGGTGTGCCTCTTTGAGAACATTCCAATACCACCTAGGTTGAGGCGTAAAAAAATTGTTGTGCCCATCGAATATCCTTTCCATGATCGATTGAGCAATAAATACTATTTTTGCTCTAGTGTCATGCACATCTGTAAAAAAACACGCTGCTAGGTATGTTATCCGATCAAGCACTTATGGGATGGGCGTGCCACTTTGCATGTAAGTCAATTCCACCTACTTGAAGGTGTGTGCAAAGTATTGTGCCCACCGGATATGCTTTGCATTGTCGATCAAGCATAAAACACCGTTCTTGCCTTAGTGTCATGCACAACCATGAAAAAGCACGGTCCTAGGTGTGTCAATCAAACAAGTACTTATCGGATGGGGGCTCCACTTTGCACACAAGTTTTTTTCAACTATGTTAAGGTGTGTGCAAAGTATTGTCACCATGGATATGATTTGCATGGTCGATCACACATTATACACCGTTTTTTCCCTAGTGATATGCACATCCGTAAAAAAACACACCCTTAGGTGTGTTCTTTGACCAAGTACTTATCGAATGGGTGTGCCTCTTTGAGAACATTTCAATACCACCTAGGTTGTGGTGTAGGAAAAGTATTGTACCCATCGGATATCCTTTGCATGGTCGATCGAGCATTAAATACTATTTTTGCTCTAGTGTCATGCACATCCATAAAAAAAACATGCTGCTAGGTATGTTATCCGATCAAACACTAATGGGATGGCTGTGCCACTTTGCATATAAGTCAATTCCACCTTGTTGAAGGTGTGTGTAAAGTATTGTGCCCATCGGATATGCTTTACATTGTCCATCAAGCATAAAACAACGTTTTTGCCTTAGTGTCATGCACAACCATGAAAAAACACGGTCCTCAGTGTGTTAATCAAACAAGTACTTATTGGATGGGGTCTCCAATTTGCACGCAAGTCCATTTCAACTAGGTTGATATGCATGCAAAGTATTGTCACCATCGGATATGCTCTACATGGTCGATTACGCATTATACAACGTTTTTCCCGTAGTGATATGCACATCCGCAAAAAAACATGTCCTTAGGAATGTTATCTGACCAAGTACTTATCGGATGGGTGTGCCACTTTGAGAACATTTCAATACCACCTAGGTTAAGGTGTAAGAAAAGTATTATGCCCAGCAGATATGCTCTGCATGTCGATCGAGCATTAAATACCATTTTTGCCTTAGTGTCATGCACATCCGTAAAAAAACACGCTGCTAGGTGTGTTATTTGATCAAGTACTAATGCGATGGGAATTCCACTTTGCATGTAAGTCAATTCCACCTAGTTGAAGATGTGTGCAAAGTTTTGTGCCCATCAGATATGCTTCGCATTGTCGATCAAGCATAAAACACCGTTTTTGCCTTTGTGTCATGCACAACCATATAAAAATACGGCCGTAGGTGTGTTATTCAAATAAGTACTTATCGGATGGGGGCTCCACTTTGCATGCAAGTACTATTCAACTACATTGAGGTGCGTGCAAAGTATTATCACCATCGGATATGCTTTGCATGGTCGATCACGCATTATACACCAATTTTTCCCTAGTGATATGGACATCCGCAAAAAAACACGCCCTTAGGTGTGTTATCTGACCAAGTACTTATCGGATGGGTGTGCCTCTTTGAGAAAATTTTAATACCACCTAGGTTGAGGCATACAAAAACCATTGTGCCCATCGGATATACTTTGCATGGTCGATCGAGCATTAAATACTATTTTTGCTCTAGTGTCATGCACATCCATAAAAAAACACGCTACTAGGTATGTTATCCGATGAGGCACTCATGGGATGGGCATGCCACTTTACATGTAAGTCAATTCCACCTAGTTGAAGGTGTGTGCAAAGTATTGTGCCCATCGGATATGCTTTGCATTGTTGATCAAGCATAAAACACCGTTTTTGCCTTTGTGTCATGCACAACCATGAAAAAACACGGCCGTAGGTGTGTTATTCAAACAAGTACTTATCGGATGGGGGCTCCACTTTGCATGCAAGTCAGTTTAAACTACATTGAGATGTGTGCAAAATATTGTCACCATCGGATATGCTTTGCATGGTCGATCACGCATTATACACCATTTTTTCTCTAGTAATATGCACATCCGCAAAAAAACACGTCCTTAGGTGTGTTATCTGACCAAGTACTTATCCAATGGGTGTGCCTCTTTGAGAACATTTCAATACCACCTAGGTTGTGGTGTAGGAAAAGTATTGTGCCCATCAGATATCCTTTGCATGGTCGATCGAGCATTAAATATACTATTTTTGCTCTAGTGTCATGCACATCCGTTAAAAAAACATGCTGCTAGGTATGTTATCCGATCAAGCACTTATGGGATGGGTGTGCCACTTTGCATGTAAGTCAATTCCACCTTGTTGAAGGTGTGTGCGAAGTATTGTGCCCATCGGATATGCTCTACATTGTCCATCAAGCATAAAACAACGTTTTTGCCTTAGTGTCATGCACAACCATGAAAAAACACGGTCCTCAGTGTGTTAATCAAACAAGTACAATGTTTTTTCTCTAGTGTCATGCACATCCGCAAAAAAACACGTCCTTAGGTGTGTTATCTGACCAAGTACTTATCCGATGGGTGTGCCTCTTTGAGAACATTTCAATACCACCTAGGTTGAGGTGTACGAAAAGTTTTGTGCCCATAAGATATCCTTTGCATGGTTGATCGAGCATTAAATACTATTTTAGCTCTAGTGTCATGCACATCCGTAAAAAAACACACTGCCAGGTATGTTATCCGATCAAGCACTTATGGGATGGGAGTGCCACTTTGCATGTAAGTTAATTCCACCTAGTTGAAGGTGTGTGCAAAGTTTTGTGCCCATCGGTAATGCTTTGCATTATTGTCAATCAAGCATAAAACACCGTTCTTGCCTTAGTGTCATGCACAACCATGAAAAAACACGGTCCTAGGTGTGTTATTCAAACAAGTACTTATTGGATGGGGGCTCCACTTTGCACGCAAATCCATTTCAACTATGTTGAGGTGTGTGCAAAGTATTGTCACCATCGGATATGCTTTGCATGGTCAATCACATCTTATACACCATATTTTCTCTACTCATATGCACATCCGCAAAAAAACACGCCCTTAGGTGTGTTATCTGAACAAGTACTTATCGGATGGGGGTGCCTCTTTGAGAACATTTCAATACCACCTAAGTTGAGGCATACAAAAGGTTTCGTGCCCATTGGATATCCTTTGCATGGTCGATCCAGCATTAAAAACTATTTTTGCTCTAGTGTCATGCACATCCGTAAAAAAACACGCTGCCAGGTATGTTATCCAGTCAAGCACTTATGGGATGGGAGTGCCACTTTGCATGTAAGTCAATTCCACCTTGTTGAAGGTGTGTGCAAAGTATTGTGCCCGTCGAATATGCTTTGCATTGTCGATCAAGCATAAAACACCGTTCTTGCCTTAGTGTCATGCACAACCATGAAAAAACACGGTCCTAAGTGTGTTAATCAAACAAGTACTTATCGGATGGGGGCTCCAGTTTACACGCAAGTCTGTTTCAACTAGGTTAAAATGTGTGCAAAGTATTGTCACCATCGGATATGCTCTGCATGGTAGATTACGCATTATACAACGTTTTCCCCGTAGTGATAAGCACATCCACAAAAAAACATGCCCTTAGGTATGTTATCTGACCAAGTACTTATCGGATGGGTGTGCCTTATTGAGAACATTTCAATACCACCTAGGTTAAGGTGTAGGAAAAGTATTGTGCCCATAGGATATGCTTTGCATAGTCGATCGAGCATTAAATACCATTTTTGCCTTAGTGTCATGCACATCCGTAAAAAAACACGCTACTAGGTGTGTTATCTGATCAAGTAGTTATGCGATGGGAATGCCACTTTGCATGTAAGTCAATTCCACCTATTTGAAGGTGTGTGCAAAGTATTGTGCCCATCGGATATGCTTTGCATTGTCGGTCAAGCATAAAACACCGTTTTTGCCGTAGTGTCATGCACAACCATATGAAAACACGGCCGTAGGTGTGTTATTCAAACAAGTACTTATCGGATAGGGGCTCCACTTTGTACGCAAGTCCGTTTAACCTAGGTTGAGGTGTGTGCAAAGTATTCTCGCCATCGGATATGCTTTGCATGGTCGATCACGCATTATTTCCCATTTTCTCCCTAGTGATATGGACATCCGCAAAAAAACACTCCCTTAGGTGTGTTATCTGACCAAGTACTTATCGGATGGGTGTGCCTCTTTGAGAGAATTACAATACCACCGAGGTTAAGGCATACGAAAAGTGTTTTGCCCATCGTATATCCTTTGCATGGTCGATCGAGCATTAAATACTATTTTTGCTCTAGTGTCATGCACATCCGTAAAAAAACACGCTGCTAGGTATGTTATCCGATCAAGCACTTATGGGATCGGCGTGCCACTTTGGATGTAAGTCAATTCCACCTATTTGAAGGTGTGTGAAAAGTATTCTACCCATCGGATATGCTTTGCATTGTCGATTAAGCATAAAACACTGTTTTTGCCTTAGTGTCATGCACAACCATATAAAAACACGGTCCTGGGTGTGTTATTCAAACAAGTACTTATTGGATGGGGGCTCCACTTTGCATGCAAGTCTATTTCAACTACGTTGTGGTGCGTGCAAATTATTATCACCATTGGATATGCTTTGCATCGTCAATCACGCATTATACACCATTTTTCTCTAGTGATATGCGCATCTGTAAAAAAACATGCCCTTAGGTGTGTTATCTGACCAAGTACTTATCGGATGGGTGTGCCTCTTTGATAACATTTCAATACCACCTAGGTTGAGGTGTACGAAAAGTGTTGTGCCCATCGGATATCCTTTGCATGGTCGATCGAGCATTAAATACTATTTTTGCTCTAGTGTCATGCACATCCGTAAAAAAACATGCTGCTAGGTACATTATCCTATCAAGCACTTATGGGATGGGCGTGCCACTTTGCATGTAAGTCAATTCTACCTAGTTTAAGGTGTGTGCAAAGTATTGTGCCCATCAGATATGCTTTGCATTGTCGATCAAGCATAAAACAACATTTTTGCCTTAGTGTCATGCATAACCATATAAAAACACGGCCGTAGGTGTGTTATTCAAACAAGTACTTATCGGATGGGGGCTCCACTTTGTACGCAAGTCTCTTTCAACTACATTGAGGTGCGTGCAAAGTATTGTCACCATCGGATATGCTTTGCATGGTCGATCACACATTATACACCATTTTTTCTCTAGTGATATGCACATCCGCAAAAAAACATGCCCTTAGGTGTGTTATCTGACCAAGTACTTATCGAATGGTTGTGCCTCTTTGAAAACATTTCAATACCACCTAGGTTGAGGTGTACGAAAAGTGTTGTGCCCATCGGATATCCTTTGCATGGTTGATCGATCATTAAATACTATTTTTGCTCTAGTGTCATGCACATACGTAAAGAAACACGCTGCTAGGTACGTTATCCTATCAAGCACTTATGGGATGGGCGTGCCACTTTGCATGTAAGTCATTTAAACCTAGTTGAAGGTGTGTGCAAAGTATTGTGCCCATCAGATATGCTTTGCATTGTCCATCAAGCATAAAACAACATTTTTGCCTTAGTGTGATGCACAACCATATAAAAACACAGCCATAGGTGTGTTATTCAAACAAGTACTTATCAAATGGGGGATCCACTTTGCTCACAAGTCTGTTTCAACTACGTTGAGGTGCGTGCAAAGTATTTTCACTTTCGGATATGCTTTGCATGGTCGATCACGCATTATACACCATTTTTTCTCTAGTGATATGCACATCCGCAAAAAAACACACCCTTAGGTGTGTTATCTGACCAAGTACTTATCGGATGGGTGTGCCTCTTTGAGAGAATTTCAATACCATCTAGGTTGAGGCATACAAAAAGTGTTGTGCCCATCTGATATTCTTTGCATGGTCAATCGAGCATTAAATACTATTTTTGCTCTAGTGTCATGCACATGCGTAAAAAAACACACTGCTAGGTATGTTATCCGATGAAGCACTTATGGGATGGGAGTGCCACTTTGCATGTAAATCAAATCCACCTAGTTGAAGGTGTGTGCAAAGTATTGTGCCCATCAAATATGCTTTGCATTGTCGATCGAGCATAAAGTAGAGTTTTTGCCTTAGTGTCATGCACAACCATGAAAAACCACGGTCCTAGGTGTGTTATTCAAACAAGTACTTATCGGATGGGGGCTCCACATTGCACGCAAGTCCGTTTCAACTACATTGAGGTGTCTGCAAATCATTGTCACCATCAGATATGCTTTCAATGGTCGATCATGCCTTATACACCATTTTTTCTCGAGTGATATGTATATCCGCAAAAAAACACGCCCTTAGGTGTGTTATCTGACCAAGTACTTATTGGATGGGTGTGCCTCTTTGACAACATTTCAATATCACCTAGGTTGAGGCGTACGAAAATTTTTGTGCCCATCCGATATCCTTTGCATGGTCGATCGAGCATTAAATACTATTTTTGCTCTAGTGTCATGCACATGCGTAAAAAGACATGCTACTAGGTATGTTATCCGATCAAGCACTTATGGGATGGGAGTGCCACTTTGCATGTAAGTCAATTCCACCTATTTGAAGGTGTGTGCAAAGTATTGTGCCCATCGGATATGCTTTGCATTGTCGATCAAGCATAAAACACCGTTTTTGCCTTAGTTTCATGCACAACCATGACAAAACACGGTCCTAAGTGTGTTAATCAAACAAGTACTTATCAGACGGGGCTCTAGTTTGGAAGCAAGTCCGTTTCAACTAGGTTAAGATGTGTGCAAATTATTGTCACCATCGAATATGCTCTGCATGGTCGATTACGCATTATACAACGTTTTTCCCATAGTGATATGCACATCCGCAAAAAAACATGCCCTTAGGTATGTTATCTGACCAAGTACTTATCGGATGGGTGTGCCTCTTTGAGAAAATTTCAATACCACCTAGGTTAAGGTGTAGGAAAAGTATTGTGCCCATCGGATATGCTTTCCATGGATGATCGAGCAATAAATACCATTTTTGCCTTAGTGTCATGCACATCCATAAAAAAACACGCTGCTAGGTGTGTTATCTGATCAAGTAGTTATGCGATGGGAATGCCACTTTGCATGTAAGTCAATTCCACCTAGTTGAAGGTGTGCACAAAGTATTGTGCCCATCGGATATGCTTTGCATTGTCGATCAAGCATAAAACACCATTTTTGCCTTAGTGTCATGCACAACCATATAAAAACACGGCCGTAGGTGTGTTATTCAAACAAGTACTTATCGGATGGGGACTCAACTTTGCACAGAAGTCCGTTTCAACTTTGTTGAGGTGCAAGCAAAATATTGTCACCATCGAATATGCTTTGCATGGTCGATCACGCATTATACAGCATGTTTTCCCTAGTGATATGGACATTCGAAAAAGAACATGCCCTTTGGTGTGTTATCTGACCAAGTACTTATCCGATGGGTGTGCCTCTTTGAGAACATTTCAATACCACCTAGGTGTAGGCATAGGAAAAGTGTTGTGCCCATCGGATATCGTTTGCATGGTCGATCGAGCATTAAATGCTATTTTTGCTCTAGTGTCATGCACATCCATAAAAAAACACGTTGCTAGGTATGTTATCCGATCAAGCACTTATGGGATGGGCATGCCACTTTGCATGTAAGTCAATTCCACTCAGTTGAAAGTGTGTGCAAAGTATTGTGCCCATTGGATATGCTTTGCCTTGTCGATAAAGCATAGTTTTTGCCTTAGTGTCATGCACAACTATATAGAAACACGGTCCTAGGTGTGTTATTCAAACAAGTACATATCGGATGGGGGCTCCACTTTGCACGAAAGTCCGTTTCAACTATGTTGAGGTGCGTGCAAAGTATTTTCACCATCGAATATGCTGTGCATTGTCGATCACACATTATACACCATTTTTTCTCTAGTGATATGCACATCCGCAAAACAACCGCAAAACAAAACGCGCTTAGGTGTGTTATCAGACCAAGTACTTATCAGATGGGTGTGCCTCTTTGAGAACATTTCAATATCACCTAGGTTGAGGCATATGAAAAGTGTTGTGCCCATCAGATATCCTCTGCATGGTCGATCGAGCATTAAATTCTATTTTTGCTCTAGTGTCATGCACATCCGTAAAAAAACACGCTGCTAGGTATTTTATCTGATCAAGCACTTATGGGATGGGCGTGCCACTTTGCATGTATGTCAATTACATAGTTGAAGGTGTGTGCAAAGTATTGTGCCCATCGAATATGCTTTGCATTGTCGATCAAGCATAAAACACCGTTTTTGCCTTAGTATCATGCACAACCATATAAAAGCATGGCCGTAGGTGTGTTATTCCAAGAAGTACTTATCGGATGGGGGCGCCACTTTGCATGAAAGCCCGTTTCAACTACATTATAGTACGTGTAAGGTATTGTCACCATCGGATATGCTTTTCATGGTCGATCATGCATTATACACCATTTTTCTCTAGTGATATGCACATCCGCAAAAAAACACGCCCTTAGGTGTGTTATCTGACCGAGTACTTATCGGACGGGTGTGCCTCTTTGAGAACATTTCAATACCACCTAGGTTGAGGTGTACAAAAAGTTTTGTGCCCATCGGATATCCTTTGCATGGTCGATTGAGCATTAAATACTATTTTTGCTCTAGTGTCATGCACATCCGTAAAAAAACACGCTGCTAGGTATGTTATCCCGACAAGCACTTATGGGATGGGCGTGCCACTTTGCATGTAATTAAATTCCACCTAGTTGAAGTTGTGTGCAAAGTATTGTGCCCATCGGATATACTTTGCATTGTCGATCAAGCATCAAACACCGTTCTTGCCTTAGTGTCATGCACAACCATGAAAAAACATGGTCCTAGGTGTGTTATTCAAAGAAGTACTTATCAGATGGGGGCTCCAGTTTGCACGCAGGTCCATTTCAACTACTTTGAGGTGCATGCAAATTATTGTCACCATCAGATATGCTTTGCATGGTCGATCATGCATTATACACCATTTTTTCCCGAGTGATATGCATATCCGTAAAAAAACACGCCCTTAGGTGTGTTATCTGACCAAGTACTTATCGGATGGGTGTGCCTCTTTGACAAAATTTTAATACCACCTAGGTTGAGGCGTATGAAAAGTGTCGTGCCCATCGGATATCCTTTGCATGGTCGATCGAGCATTAAATAGTATTTTTGCTCTAGTGTCATGCACATCCGTAAAAAAACACGCTACCAGGTATGCTATCCGATCAAGCACTTATGGGATGGGAGTGCCACTTTGCATGTAAGTCAATTCCACCTTGTTGAAGGTGTGTGCAAAGTATTGTGCCCATCGGATATGCTTTGCATTGTCGATCAAGCATAAAACACTGTTTTTGCCTTAGTGTCATGCACAACCATGAAAAAACACGGTCCTAAGTGTTAATCAAACAAGTACTTATCGGATGGGGGCTCCAGTTTTCACGCACGTCCGTTTCAACTAGGTTGAGATGCATGCAAAGTATTGTCACCATCGGATATGCTCTGCATGGTCGATTACGCATTATACAACATTTTTCCCGTAGTGATATGCACATCCGTAAAAAAACACGCCCTTAGGTATGTTATCTGACCAAGTACTTATCGGATGGGTGTGCCTCTTTGAGAACATTTCAATATCACCTAGGTTAACGTGTAGGAAAAGTATTATGCCCATTGGATATGCTTTGCATGGTCGATCGAGCATTAAATACCATTTTTGCCTTAGTGTCATGCACATCCGTAAAAAAACACGCTGCTAGGTGTGTTATCCCAATCAAGTTGCGATGGGAATTCCACTTTGCATGTAAGTCAATTCCACCTAGTTGAAGGTGTGTGCAAAGTATTGTGCCCATCGGATATGCTTTGCATTGTCGATCAAGCATAAAACACCGTTTTTGCCTTGGTGTCATGCACAACCATATAACAACACGGCCGTAGGTGTGTTATTCAAACAAGTACTTATCGGATGGGGGCTCCACTTTGTACGCAAGTCCGTTTCAACTACGCAAGCCCTTAGGTGTGTTATCTGACCAAGTACTTATCGGATGGGTGTGCCTGTTTGAGAACATTCCAATACCACCTAGGTTGAGGCGTAAAAAAAGTGTTGTGCCCATCGGATATCCTTTCCATGATCGATCGAGCAATAAATACTATTTCTGCTCTAGTGTCATGTACATCTGTAAAAAAGCACGCTGCTAGGTACGTTATTCGATCAAGCACTTATGGGATGGGAGTGCCACTTTGCATGTAAGTCAATTCCACCTACTTGAAGGTGTGTGCAAAGTATTGTGCCATCAGATATGCTTTGCATTGTCGATCAAGCATAAAACAATGTTTTTGCCTTAGTGTCATGCACAACCATGGAAAAGCACGGTCCTAGGTGTGTCAATCAAACAAGTACTTATTGGATGGGGGCTCCACTTTGCACACAAGTTCTTTTCAACTACATTGAGGTGCGTGCAAAGTATTGTCACCATCGGATATGATTTGCATGGTCGATCACCCATTATACACCATTTTTTCCTTAGTGATATGCACATCCGCGAAAAAACACGCCCTTAGGTGTGTTATCTGACCAAGTACTTATCGGATGGGTGTGCCTCTTTAAGAACATTTCAATACCACCTAGGTTGTGGTGTAGGAAAAGTATTGTGCCCATCGGATATTCTTTGCATGGTCGATCGAGCATTAAATACCATTTTTGCCTTAGTGTCATGCACATTCGTAAAAAAACATGCTGCTAGGTGTGTTATCCGATCAAGTTATTGCGATGGGAATGCCACTTTGCATGTAAGTCAATTCCACCTAGTTGAAGGTGTGTGCAAAGTATTGTGCCCATCGGATATGCTTTGCATTGTCAATCAAGCATAGAACACCGTTTTTGCCTTAGTGTCATGCACAACCATATAAAAACACGGCCGTAGGTGTGTTATTCAAACAAGTACTTATCGGATGGGGGCTCCACTTTGCATGCAAGTTCCTTTCAACTATTTTGAGGTGCATACAAAGTATTGTTACCATCAGATATGCTTTGCATGGTCGATCACGCATTATACACCATTTTTTCCCTAGTGATATGCACATCCGCAAAAAAACACGCCCTTAGGTGTGTTATCTGACCAAGTACTTATCGGATGGGTGTGCCTCTTTGAGAACATTTCAATACCACCTAGGTTGTAGTGTAGGAAAAGTGTTGTGCCCATTGGATATTCTTTGCATGGTCGATTGAGCATTAAATACTATTTTTGCTCGTGTCATGCACATCCGTAGAAAAACACGCTGCTAGATATATTATCCAATCAAGCACTTATGGGATGGGCGTGCCACTTTGCATGTAAGTCAATTCCACCTAGTTGAAGGTGTGTGCAAAGTATTGTGCCCATCGGATATGCTTTGCATTGTTGATCAAGCATGTGCCCATCGGATATGCTTTGCATTATTGATCAAGCATAAAACACTGTTTTTGCCTTAGTGTCAAGCACATTTGTAAAAAAACACAGTCCTAGGTGTGGTATCAGATGAAGTACTTATCTAACCGACATGCCACTTTTCATGAAACTCAATAACACCTAGGTTGAGATGGGTGCAAAGTATTGTGCCCATCGGATGATATATCACGTATTAAACTCCGTTTGTGCCTCATTGTCATGCACAACCATAAAAAAACACGCTTTTAGGCGTGTTATCTGACCAACTGCTTATCAGATGGGTGTATCACTTTGCATGCAATGCAATAACACAATTGTTGAGACTCATGCAAAGTATTGTGCCCATCGAATATGCTTTGCATTGTCGAACAAGCATTAAACACTGTTTTGGCCTTAGTGTCATGCACAACCGTCAAAAAACGCGGTCCTAGATGTGTTATTCGACTAAGTACTTATGGGATGGGCACGCCACTTTGCATGTAAGTCAATAATACCTAGGTTGAGATGTGTGCAAAGTATTGTGATGATCGCATATGCGTTGCATTGTCGATCAAGCATAAATCAGCGTTTTTGCCTGTGTCATGGACAGCAACCAATAAAAAACATGGTCCTAGGTGTGATATTCTAAAAAGTACTTGTCAGATGGGGGAGCCACTTTGCAAGAAAGTCAATTTCAACTAGTTTGATGTGCGTGCAAAGTATTGTGTCTATCGGTGATGCTTTGCATGGGGGATCACACATTATACACCATTTTCCCCCTAGTGTTATGCACATTCATCAAAGAACACGCTCTTAATAGGTATATTATCATACCAAGTACTTATTAAATGGGCGTTCCACTTTGCATGGAATACTATACCACCACTTTTGAGGCACGTGCAAAGTATTGTGCCCATCGGATATGCTTTACATGGTAGATTGAGTATTAAATAATACCGTTTTTGGCCTTGGTGTCATGTACAACTGTCAAAAAACATGATCGTAGGTGTATTTTTCAAACAAGTACTTATCGGATGGGGATGCCACTTTGCACACAAGTCAATACTGCCTAGGTTGAGGAACGTGCAAAGTCTTGTGTCCATTGGGTATGCTTTGCATAGTCGATCGCACATTATACACCATTTTGTTCCTAGTGTTATGCACAATCATCATAAAATACATTTGGAGGTGTGTTATCCGAACAAGTACTTATGGGATGGGTGCACCACTTTGTATGCAAGTCAATACGACCTAGGTTGAGGCGTGTACAAAGTTTTGTGCCCATCGGAGAAATGTAGATGCGATAATATTAGAAAATTCTCGGTATGTGTATATGTGTGTGTGTGTGGCAAACAATTTTGATACAACAAAGTAAACACCTAGTGCACAAATTATGCACTTCATACCTTGAGTAAATAAGCTTGTTGATGAGGATAAATACACCCTTGAATAAAAGCACAGTTGTTGTATGACCACAATAGGATCGCTTTGACACCTGTGATTTTGCCCACATGTAAGTTTGCAAATAGTATAAAAAATCATATAATAATATATTAATAGTTTGCAAATGTGTATAGCAAGTCAGTAATGGGAAGTGGAAGTGGGAGTGAGGAGGGAGGAGTGGAATGGGAGAGGGAAGTAATAGGGGTGTATGATAATAAGTATAAAAAATAGTATAATAATATATTAATAGTTTTCAAATGGCAAGTGAATAATGGGAAGTGGAAGTGAGAGTGGGGAGGGAAGAATGGAATGGGAGAGGGGAAGGTAATAGGGGAGTAGGATAATAAGGGAGAGAAATGAGTGAGGGGAGTTAATAGGGGATGAAAAAAAGGAGGGTGAGATGGGGAAATATGGGATTTTGGGAAATGGGAGGAGTATGGGACGTGGTGGAAATGTGGGATGGGAGTCGTGGCAATGGGGGGGGAAGAAGAAATGGATGGGGGGAGGGCTAATGGAAGATTGGGATGAGGGATGGGGGTCCAATGGAAGAGGGGGAGTAATGGGAGCCAATGGGAGAGGGGATAAATGAAAAGCCAATAGGAGAGAGGGGAGGAATGGAAAGCCAATAGGAGAGGAGGAGGAAAACCTAATTTTTCTTATATATAGTCTTCCTTCTTCATTCAGTCTCCCCTCATTTCATTCATTGAAGCAAGAAAGCAAGGACGATCAAGAAAGCAAGGAAGGAAGAGCAAGAAAGCAAGAAAGGGCAAACTTACAAAATTTTTCGAGGTACTTGCAAATTTTTTTGACTCATTCTTTATCTAGATTTTTTTTTAAAAATTTGAAGAGAGAGGAACTAGAGAGAGAGAGGTTCATGACGGTCGCCAGGACGGGAGGAGAAGGAGAGGATGGAGGGGTGGGAGGAGAGGGAGGGGGAGGGGAGGGAGAGGCGGGGGCGGGGTCGAGGGGGGAGGGGAGCCCGGTAGGGAGGGGGGGGGAGGGGCAGGGGCAAGTAGGGAGGAGGGGGGGAGGGAAGGGTGGGGGCGGGGCTGGGGGGGGGGGGTTTCTAGTGGCCACGGCCGCCAGGATCCCTGGAGGTGGGAGGGAGGGAGGGGGTGGGGGGAGGGGGAGGGGGAGGGAGGGGTGCGGGAGGGGTCTGGCGGCCGCGGCCGCCAAGATCCCCTGTGGGGGAGGGGAGGGAGGGGGTGAAGCCGGGTGGGGGAGGGAGGAGGGGGGGGGTCTGGCAGCCGCGGCTGCCAGAACCTCCTAGTGGGGGGAGGGAGGGGGGTCTGGTGGGGGAGGGAGGGAGGGGGGAGGGGAGAAAGGGGGGAGAGGGAGGGGGGTTCTAGCGGCTACAGCCACCAAAACCCCCTAGAGGGGGGGAACAGGGGCGGAAGGGGGGGGGTCTGGCGGCCGTGGCCACCAGAACCCCCTGGAGGGGGGGGAGGGGAGGCAGGGGAGGGGACGAGGGGGGGAAGGGAGGGGGGGTCTAGCGGCCACGGTCACCAGGACCCCCTGGAGGGGGGAAGGGGGGCAGAAGGGGTCGAGGGAGGGAAGGGGGCGAAAGGGGGGGGCGGGGTCTGGCAGCCACAGTCGCCAGAACCCCCTGGAGGGGGGGAAGGGGGGCGGAAGGGGGGGGAGGGGAGGGGGGTAGGGGAGTCGGGTGGGGGAGGGAGGGAGGGGGGGTCTGGCGACCGTGGCCGCCAGGAGCCCCTGGAGGGGGAGAGGGGGTCCTGGCGGGCCGCGGAGGGGGTCCTGGCGGTCGCTGCTGCCAGGACCCCTTGGAGGGCGGAAGGGGAGGGGCGGGGTCTAGCGGCTGCGGCCGCCAGAACCCCCTTGAGGGGGAGGGGAGGGGAGGGGGGAGGGGCGGAAGGGGGGGGGTCTGGCGGCCACAGCCGCCAGAACCCCTTGGAGGGGGGGAAGGGGGGGGCGAGGTCTAGCGGCCGCAGTCGCCAGAACCCCTTGGAGGGGGGGGAGGGGAGCTGGGTGGGGGAGGGAGGGAGGGGGGGGTCTGGTTGCCGTGGCCACCAGGAGCCCCTGGAGGGGGGGAAGGGGGGCAGAAAAGGGGGGAGGGGGGGGAAGGGGAGCCAGGTGGGGGAGGGAGGGGGGGTCTAGCAGTCGCGGCGCTGCCATGACCCCCTAGAGGGGGGAGAGGAGGGAGGGGGTGGGGGAGCAGGAGCAGAGGGGAGGGAGGGGAGGGGTCGAGGGGTCGAGGGAGGGAGGGAGGGAGGGGGGCGAGGGTTTGGCTACTGTGGCTGCCAGAACCCCTTGGGAGGGGGGCGGGGGGGAGGGGCGAAGGGGAGCCGGGTGGGGGAGGGAGGGAGGGGGGGTCTGGTGGCCGCAGCCGCCAGGACCCCCTAGAGGGGGGAGGGGAGGGGAGTGAGGGGAAGGGGCAAGGGGAGCCGAGTGGGGGAGGGAGGGAGGGGGGGTCTGGCGGCCACAACCACTAGAACCCCCTGGAGGGGGGAGGGGGGGGAGGGGTTAAGGGAGGGAGGGGGGGAGGGGGGGTCTAGTGGCCGCGGTTACCAAAACTCCCTAGAGGGGGGGGGGAGGGGAGTCGGGTGGGGGAGGGAGGGAGGGAGGGGGGGTTTGGCGGCTGCGGCCGCCAAGACCCCTTGGAGGGGGGAGGGGAGGGAGGGGGTTAGGGGAGGGGAGGGGAGGGGAGGGGAGAGGGGAGAGGGGAGGAGGGGAGCCGGGGAGGGAGGGAGGGGCAGGGGCAGGGTCGAGAGGGGGGACGGGAAGGGAGGGGGGGGTTTTGGCAGCGGGGAGAGGGGAGGAGGGGAGCCGGGGAGGGAGGGAGGGGCAAGGACGGGGTCGAGAGGGGGAAGGGGGTGAGGGGGGTTCTGGCAGCGGAGGGAGGGGAGGGGAGGGGAGGGAGGGAGGGCGGGGTCGAGGGAGAGAGGGAGGGAGGGAGAGGGAGAGGGGAGCGGAAGGAGAGAGAGGGGAGAGAGAGAGAGAGAGAGAGAGAGAGACAGAGGGAGAGGAGAGGAGGGAGCCGAAGGAGAGAGAGGGGAGAGGAGGTAGGGGAGTGAGAGAGAGAGTGAGGGGAGGGAGAGAGCAAGAGAGAGAGAGAGTGAGGAGGGAAGGTATGGGAGAGAGAGAGAGAGTGAGGGAGAGAGAAACAAGGGAGTAGAGGGAGTAGAGGGAGAGAGGTTGAATTCTTATAAGAGCGACAAATAAGATTTGACTTAGGAAAAGAATGAAAGGGACTTACGAGAAGAAAGTATCAAGAAGAATGTTGAACACAAATTCGAATTCTTACAACTAAGAGTAGAACTATCACGAGAAAGAGCGACAAATAAGATTCTTGCTCAAATAAGATTTGACTTACTATCACGAGCAAGAGCGACAAATAAGATTCTTGCTCAAATAAGATTACTATCACAAGCAAGAGCGACAAATAAGATTTGACTTACTATCACGAGCAAGAGCGAAAAATAGGATTTGACTTACAAGAAGAATGAAAGGGACTTACGAGAAGAATGTATCAAGAATAATGTTGAACACAAATTTGAATTCAAAAGGAACATACGAGAAGAAAGTATAAGAAGAATGTTGAACACAAATTTGAATTCAAATTTATAATGAATTCAAATTTCCCTCTCTTTTTTGAAAATTCAAATTTATGCGTGGGAGGAGTGGGCTAGTTTTTCTTATATATACTCTTCTTTCCATTCATTCATTCTCACTCTCTCCTCATTTCATTGAAGCAACCAAGAGCTGAAGAGAAAGGATAAGCGGAGCCTTACTTTTTTCACTTTTTCCAGGTATTTGTATTCTTTTTCATTCGTCTTGTAATTCTTTTTCTTTACTTACAATTCTTTTTCAATTAGTTTCTCGTTAAAGTTTTTGAGTTCTATTTCTTAAAATTCATTTTGTAATTCTTTTTCTTTACAATTCTTTTTCAATTAGTTTATTGTTAAAGTTTTTGAGGAGGGGGGTTTTTTAAAAGGCATTACAATTCTTTTTAAATTAGTTTCTTATTTGAGTTTTTGAGTTCTATTTTAATTAGTTTCTTATTTATATTTGAGTTTGTAAATTTGAGAAATGAGAGAGAATAGGGAGGGAGAGAAAGAGAGAGGAGAGAGGGAAAGAGAGAAATGAAGAGAGAGAAGAGGGGCTCTTGGCGGCCATGGCCGCCAAAGGGAGAGAGAGAATAGAAATGAGAGAGAGAATGAGAAATGAGAGGAGTAGGGAGGGAGAGAAAGAGAGAGAGGAGAGAGGGAGAGAGAGAAAGAGATTCACAGAGAGAAGAGGGGCTCCTTAAATGAGAGAGAAGAGTAGGGAGGGAAAGAGAGAGAGAGGAAAGAGGGGGAGAGAGATTAAGAGAGAGAAGAGGGAGAGAGAAAGAGAGAGAGGGAGAGAGAGAGAGAGAGAAAGAGAGAGAGAGAGAGAGAGAGAGAGAGAGAGAGAGAGAGAGGGAGGGAGAGAGAGGGAGAGAGAGGGAGGAATGAAACTTTTGTGCTAGAGGGAGGGAGAGAGTAGGGAGGGAGAGGGAGCGAGAGAGAGAGAGAAGAGAGGAGGGAGACTTAGGGAGAGAGAAAGAGAGAGAGAGAGAGAGAGAGAGAGAGAGGAGGGAGACTTAGGGAGAGAGAGATAAAGAGAGAGGGAGAGAGAATGAAACTTCTAGCGGCCGTGGCCGCCAATCTTGGGGTATTGCCGGAAGGGTTTGCTCAAATGGCACATGGGGTTCATGTGTTAGGGTATATGTCTGAAACTATGTTTTCGTGCTGAGGTCTCCTTGAATAACTTGTCACAAGCCTGCTACATCTTCCAGCTGCTTTGGGATATCCCTACAGGGGTTTGCTCAAATGGCACATAGGATTTGTAGGTTTTGATTAATGAATGTGTCTTTTATGTTCGTAGTAGTTTCCGCCTTTTAAATCGTCCATTAAAGAATGCATGTTAGTTCCATCTGCCTTGGGGTATCCCCGAAAGGGTTTGCTCAAATGGCACATGGGATTCATGTATAATGGAATAGGTGTGGCGGTTGAATATACTTAAAGAATATGGATTACTTCCATCTGCTTTGGGGTATTCCCGGAAGGGTTTGCTCAAATGGCACATGGGGTTCATGTGTCAGGGTATATGTCTAAAACTATGTTTTTGTGCGGAGGTCTCCTTGAATAACTTGTAACAAGCCTGCTAGATCTTCCATGTGCTTTAGGGTATCCCTACAGGGGTTTGCTCAAATGGCACATGGGATTTGTAGGTGTTGGTCAATGAATGTGTCTATTATGTTCATAGTAGTTCTCGCCTTTTAAATCATCCATTAAAGAATGCATGTTAGTTCCATCTGCCTTGGGGTATCCCCAGAGGGGTTTGCTCAAATGGCACATGGGATTCATGTATAACGGAATATGTGTGGTGGTTAAATATACTTTTTAAGTACTGGTAGAATTTGTGGCACATGGCACTCATAATAAGTAATGATGTGCTTGGTTTTCTTCGAATGGTTTTTCGATGCTTTGTTTACGTGCTAATGTGTTCTTTAATAACATGCGATAGTTCTTTCCTTCCGTATGGTTCATTAAGGAGTATATGTTGATTCCATCTGCTATTCCTGAAAGGCTTTGCTCAAATGGCACATGGAATTCCTGTGTTAAGACACATGTAGGGTTAAACGTACTTTTAGAACTATTAGGAATTCAATTGATTATTTAAAAGTGCTCTATGTCAAAGATTGGCCAAAAAATGAATCTTTTTGCAAAACAAAAGGGGACGGGAGGCATCGATGAATGCATACTAGTTCCAGTCTTGTAGTCAATATGTTCTCTTTCTAGCTATTCTTTCCTTTTGAAATGTTTAATTAAAGAGTTCCATCTGCTGCTTTGGGATATTCCCGAAAGAAACTATTGATGTTACCTTAAATAAAACGTATGAAGATGCATGCATCTTCCATCTACTTTGGAGTATTCTTATAAATCTTTCCTCTATATATTCTCTTTCCAATAGTCCTTTTCTTCCAAATGGTTAATTAAAGAGTACATCTTAGTCCCTCCTCCATTTTTGTGAAGTTGTCAATGACTAATGACCAGTTGTTTACTAGAATTGCTCATGGGATTCGTTGTACAGTGCAGTGTGAGATTGTGACTTTGATTTGTGTATCGATTTGTGTTTACTCTACTCCGTAGGGTAAATAAAAAAAATGCCGCAAAGTCTCATTCAGAGATCCATGGATGTACAATGCCGAAGTGCGGCTATTGTGATAGCGCTTTATAACATCGAAGACTTGCCCTACTTACGGTATCTACGTAGAAATCTACGTAGAAAGGAGATATTGTCATTCTATGATGATGAAGTCCCATGGGGCATAGAGACGTTTCCATACTTAAATGCAATAGCTACTATCTACAAATTGGGGATCGTTGCATGGGTTGATGTGTGTTATTTGTATTTGGGCTGGTTCGCTCCTTACTTTGTGCATTGTCACAAAACCTTTTTTGCAATATTGTACCAAAGGAGAAATTGAGGTTTTTCAATGGCACTGTGTGTGCCAGTCTTAGGTTTCCATATGGATAGGGCTACACATCCAGAGAGTCCCCTAAATAAAGCCTTACAAGAAGATGATCCCAAGGCAAAGAAATTGAAACACTCTTTAGATAATGCACTATCCTGGGATGATTTGAAAGGCTCCACACATGGCTTGTCTCGATGCTCGTCGGGGGCAATGGGCATCTGCCAAGCCTTACAATCTTTTGAGGGGGTGGCCCATAATATTACAAAGTATCTAGTTGAGGACTATCCTCGTCTACTGTATGATGATTGTGATGAGAGGATATTGTTTGAGTGTGGGAACATGACCTGGGACAGGCCAATGACAAAGAAGCATATAGATATAATGGCAATGCCATGTAGGTGTTGTCATGACTATAGATGTCATTGATCAGTGCGTGGGTTGGGGGGAGCCCAATTATGCCAATGCTCAAAATGCGCTTGTGCCACGTCTGCCTAAGGAAAAACTTAGGTTTTACCACCACAAAGCAAAATATGAAAAAGTAATAGGATTCCAACACTAATGTATGGCTTTCATATATCTTTTTTAAAGCAAAGTACAATGCCCTTTCAACTTAAATGGTGTTTTCTACGCTTTTGTGATGCCATCTCCTATCTTTGATTTTGTATGGCAAAACTATATTTCCTTCTCCTTCTCCTTCTTCCATTATCTTTCTTTGTGATCCATGCTATGATTTAAGGATATTGTTCTTGTAAGTTCTATAATTTGATTTACGTAACCATCTCTTTGTTTAGAAGTGTTGTTCGACATATCTTTAAGGTATTCGGTTCATGATGTAGGTATGGGGAATGGGAGGGAAACAAGAGAATGGAAAAAATTATATAGCTATATACAGCGGGAGGTGATCCTAGCCATTTCAAAAATGGATGCAAGCACGATTCAGAAGATCGGTCTCGATGACAAATTATTAGATGCCTTAAAGAAGGTCATCGTGGAAAAAATTAGCGATGGAGATGATGTGTTGTCCATCTGTGCTCAACTAGAAAATATAGCACATGATATATGGTCATCGGAGATAGGCAGATGAATCACGACAATTATAGGAAACATTAAGTGCCACACCAAATTTTCTAGTAGCATTACACTTTCAACCGAAAAGCAAAAACTTTGGGAGGAGACATGGGTAAGGCGAAAGGCATGAAGAACTCAAACTAAGGTAATTGCATTGGCTAGGTAGAAAAGTGACCCTATAGAAGCACGTATAGAGCCGGACATGTCGATGGGTGTAGGTGCCAAGTTGAGTGGAACTTTTGTCAATACAGTGTTCTCAACAAGCAGCTATGTCGTTTGGTTGTCGCAAGACATGTATGAGGTTCTTACCGGATAAAAGGATTGGTTCCAGGATTGAGGGTGATATTTTTTTGGCTAGGATACAAGGAGTCATAGGTCTAGATCCAAGCAAGCATTTTGTAGCCAAATCTTTGAAGGGCACTGTAGAAATGAAGTTCACAAAGTCTCTGAAAGAAGCATCTATGCAGCTAAAACACAGTGTGTTGGTACGAGCACTTGCCCTGATGATGGGTCCTCCACATTGGGTATTTATGCCTTATTTTAATGGAGGCACATTATATGAGTTATTTTACATGGTGCATAAGGGCTTAGTTGTAAACCAACTGCACTCTGATAGGATTCAACAAATTGCGACCTTCACACCAGAGCTTGCCTATGCTTCTTCACCTAGGATTGCAAGCTTTGCATGAGTAGAGTTGGATTCACAATGATTTACATAGTGGGAATGTTTTACTAGATTATACAATAGAGAGACAGGTGCGGGTTGGCATTTGCGATTGGGGCCAGGCGATGTGGAAAAATATTTAAAGGAAACACGTTGCCTAGGTAGCCGAAAGAAACAGATTTTGAGTACAACAAAAGAACGCAGGTGGACAGAAAAACCTTTGCTGGTAAACAGTGGTTGGTGCTTGAAGTATTCGACGGTAAAACCAAACGACCTTGGACAGATGCAACAGATCTATTTTCACTAGGCTGGATATTGTCAGGGCTTTGTAAGTTACTATGTATAGGACAACGTGCCGCAATTTAATGTTTCACCGTGCCACAATCATTGGGCAATCTATATTTGGCTAATTAAGCACGTCTCAACATGCATGCTCTATCCATACTTATTGCACAAGCTATGTTATATGCCTTTGTCCATTAAAGGGAGCATATGCTTTTTGTTTGTAGTTGCAGGTGCCATGGCTAGTCTAAAAGAATTAGCATTCTACTCAACTTCAACGAAACGGATTGCCAGGGACTTTTTTGATAACACAAGGATGCAAAACAAGTTGGCATTTATTTGACTATTGATTGCTCTATCCACATTGCATAAAATAGTCATGTGCTTAGTCAAGGCCCCTAAAGGGGCATCTTTCAAAGATTTCTTACTACATGACGGCTTCATCAAGAGTTCAACCATACGAAATCTTTATACTAGGAGGAGGAGCGGTTCAGTTATCAGTATCCTAATTGTCGAATCTATGTGTTATTTAATAGCCACAACAATCGAACAGTTGTATGAGCTCCGATATCAACTCAAAAAGCAAATTGAAGGGTTGAGAGATTACAAAAACTCACACAAGTTCTTGAACATTACAGTGTGATGGATAATGAAGGTAGACATGCCCAGATCACGCCCAATGATGACATAGAAGCCTTTGTTTGGTCTTTGGATCTAGACGGCGTAAAAAGTAAACATTATATAGTTGCGTTGGAGAAGCTGACACGATTGGGTTTTCTCTTAGGCTTGATTTACTATATTATGCCTTTTTACTTATGAGATTGAAGGATGTGCCTACATCAAAACATTGGGTTATTGCACGCCATGCAATCCTTTACCTCCAGAAAACAAGTAAGCTTGAACTAACATATGATGGGTCTACTACAGCTGTAGAAATACATAGCGACGTTTCATGGTTGGGAGACCCAATGTCATGCCATTCGTTGCTTGGCTATTCTTGTACATTGGTTGGGGGTGTTTTTAGTTGGTTGTGTGGTTTACGTGAGGAGGTTGCAATTAATAAAATAGACTGCTACTTACACGGCCTCGTAATGGTCTCAAGAAATGTTGGGTGAACAATTGATACATTGCTCTTTATGGGTTTACAACAAGAAAGTCCAATACCAATCTATGGCATCGACCCAACATCAATTAAACTTGTTTTGAAATTAGTCAATGGGACCATGCATCGACAATGTTACCCGTACATGAGTCCATTGGTCGATATGTTTTCCTTGGGAAAGACACAGGTGAACCAAATAGGTGGCAACAATGCACTGGGTGCTAGTATTTGTAGGGACAATGACGATGAGCAAGGCATGGAACTCTGTAATATAGTTTATGATTAAAGACATTCTAATTTAGTTGTTGCTACTATTACATCATTCGATTGTTTGGAGTACTGTACCTTCAAACTATATATTTTTCTTGGACGTGCTCCCAACGAATGTTTGTGGTTAATGATGCTACAAATTTACTCTTCTTTTTATACATTGTCAGATCTGCAATGCTTCGCTATGTCGTTAACGCACTACAGCGCTTCACTGTGTTGTTAAAGCACTACAATGCTTCGCTGTGTCGTTAAAGCACTACATTGCTTCACTATGTCCTTAAAGCACTACCTAACAAAATGTAACGAAGCACTGTCGTTCAAGCACTACATTGCTTCACTATGTCCTTAAAGCACTACCTAACAAAATGTAACATAGCCTTTAAAAACCTTGTTTTTTTTAAATCTCATCTTTTAGGATAAGGGTGCATTCATTGAGGGTTTTTTTTAAAATAAAATGGCCACGCTAGAATTTATTATATTGCACTAAAGAAAAATGTAACTACATCAAATAAAAGACCAAGAACGAGCGCTGAGAAGGAATCTTTGCAAACTTCAACCAGCAGGCTAGGAAACAATCACGCTATCACAAGTAGTAATAAGGCACAGAGAAAAGATACGTGAGTTGCAAGTGGTAATGACTCCTCTGGCGATTGTCTCTCTCGCTAATCCTCTTTGGTCTCTCTCTCTCTCGCCAATTCCCTCCTTCTCCCTATCGCTCATGCTTACCATTTCTCCATGCATATCAGACTCACCATGTCTCCCACTACCGCTCACGCTTACCATCTCTCCTTGCGTATCCTTCGCGATGGAAGGAAAAGATTGATGAGCGGGGCAGGGAAGATTTGGAAGGAATGAGCGGGGTAGGAGAGGAATCACAGAGAGGTGGGATGCAAAGCCAGGATGTGGGGAGAAGGAAAGGAGGAGGAGATGGCGAAGAGGATGCTGGTCAGGAGAACAATGTCGGAGGCAGGGGGAGACAGAGAAGCGAAGGAACACGTGGGAGTTGCCATAGCGATCGCCATAGCTCAGGGCGAGGAGGAGGGCTTGCTGGAGGAGAGGTAGGGAGGCAGGGAGACGGAGGCAGAGCTGTATGGGAATTTTGTAGGCAAAATTAAAGAAATGTTGCCATAGGTTTGAAGGGAATCAGAGTTGTGTAGTGCATACATGGAACCTTTGTGTGCAGCTGGTGGCGCTGCTCGTTGGTGCATGCAGAGAATTGAGAGCGCACAAAAACTTCAGAGAGTCGAAGGACTAGACTTCCGGTGATCAGCAACCGATGCCGACAAGTGTCCTTGAAGGCCGGGAGGGTGCTTTGGTGGCAATGGACTTTAGAGCAGCTCCCTAGCACGTTCCGCGGGAAGGTGGAGTGCAATATTCGAATCTAGAGATACACGCTTCTGATCATCATCCTGCCATTACTATATGTTTATGGGCAACAGATTTTCCACTACCTTGAATTTCTTGCCTCAGATCGATCTTGCCTCCGTTTGCGAACTCTTCTGATTGATTTGCTCAGAACCTACACGCAGATCCTCTTCTCGGAAGGATCTTGCAAGCATTCCTACTGATTTGCCGCACTTTAGATCGACAGCCTAAGAAGATATGGCTTATACACCTTTTGATTCCCCTATGGCCTCTCATGTCGTGTTCATCAGTCATCGTGGAATAGAAATGAAGCGTGGGTTTGCAGATTGTCTTTACCATTCTCTCAAGAGCCGTGGGATCAGTGCATTTCTAGACCTGGAGGAGCTTCCCATAGGAGATGACGTTCGCCCGTTCATGCTAGAAGCTGCTAGGAGCGCAACCATTCAAGTGCCGGTCTTCACTAAAATTTACGGAAGCTCGCACTGGTGCCTGAAAGAGCTTGTGATTATGATGGAGAGTAAGTGGAATCACCACGGCAAGGTGATTCCGGTTTTCTATGATGTGAAGCCGGAAGAATTGCGGATGGAAGACAATGGACCGTTTGCACAGTATTTCGAGGAGCATTTGCAGGACTGCAAGCACGACGAGGAAGATGTGAAGCGGTGGAAAGATGCTTTGGAGAAGGCCTCTTGGCTTGAGGGCTTCCGGCTGGACACCTATAACGGGTAACAAGCTGAATTCAGCTTTGTTTTTGCATCGATGTTTTCTTCCGGCTGAGCTGATTTTATCTAATTAACTGCAAATGTTTCAACGGAAGGTCCGGTACGATTGGTACTCACATATATGCGTTGCTCTCAATGTGCAGACGTCAAGGGGCGTTGATCGAAGATCTTACAGCGAAGATAGGGAAGGAGATATATGAGCACGTTTCCGTGGGTCAGGTAGTGCCTAAAGAGATTGGGTTGGACGCCAAGGTCCATGATGTCGTGGAGCGGTTTCGTTTGCAGGAGGAGGAAACTGTGTACTTTCTTCTGCTTTGGGGTATGGGTGGCATTGGCAAGACCACTCTTGCACGAGCTATTTACAACCGTCATCAGAAGGACTTCGAAGGAGCCAGCTTTGTGGAGAATTGCGGGGGCGAGAAAGAGATTCTAATTCAAGATCGCCTTCGTAAAGATTTGCTGCTCGATAAGAATGTCATGGTGTACGATATTGCAAGAGGGCGCCAATGGTTACAGGATGGCTTGAGGAAGAAGAAGGTTTTGATCATATTAGATGACATGAAGAATGACTTCGGTTCTGTTCAGAACATTATAGATTTGACATGTCTTTGCCCAGGAAGTCGAATCTTGGTAACATCTAGGGACCAAAGAGTATTTCCTCACAAAAGATTGTTCTCCCATGTCTTCGGGGCTGAGCGATACGAGCTACCACTGATGGGCTACAATGAGTCCCTGCAACTTTTCTGTCTTCACGCTTTCGAAAGGCCTTTTCCAGATCCAGATTTTGAGAAGCTAGCAAGAAAAGTTGTGGAAGCTTGCGATGGGCTTCCCCTTTCCTTGGAGGTGCTTGGTCGCCATCTTAGCACCATGGAAGAAAAAAAGGAATTGTGGGAAGAAGCTTTGAACAAGCTAAGGCGGAACAAGTACAAGGGCATATCGGGCAGGCTGATGATTAGCTACGAAGCTCTAGATGAGGATGAGCAGCAAATGTTTCTAGACATAGCTTGCTTCTTGATCGGAGAACACGAGGAGAGTGCAAAATACTTTTGGGTAGATTCATGGAGAAGTGATCTAAATACGCTGATACAACGGTGTCTAGTGAAAGTGGATGAAGACAAGCACCTGACTATGCATGATCACCTGAGGGACTTGGGGAGAGATCTCAGTACAGGGACACGGCTATGGAATGATGAGGACGTGCAACGAGCGTTAACCAATCAAGAGGTATATATTTTTCTGTGCTCTGCAAAATCCACATTGGTGTTACAGGTAAGTGACCTTGAGAGCAATTAGGATCCGTCACCTGAATAGCATATTATGCACTGCAGCATGATAGTATTAGCGGACCGAATTATGAGAGGAGGCCTTGATCACGTGTCCCAAAGAGGAATGAAAGGAAGTGAAATGATGGTTGGTGTTCGTTGTGATCATGATACTACTGTTAAGAATGAACTCTTTGTGATGGTCTTCATGATTGCAGGGTCTTGATCAAATCCGAGGGCTCGCCACTTCCTTGCCTTCGTTGGATGCATCTGTACTTTCCAAGATGCGATCGTTGCAGCTCCTTTTCTTAGATGGCACAGTTTTGAATGGTGACTGCAATGGAATTAAGCTCAAAATTAGGTGGCTGAAGTGGTCGGACTCTGCTTGTGCCTTAGAATTTATAGGAAGGTTGGATTTATAAATTATTTGAAGCAGCTTGGTGTTAATAATCTGGCTGCTTTGAGCTGCCCAAATTGAAATATTGAGTCTTATTTTGGGAATTTGCAAGTGCTTGATCGCATCTTATTTTGGCAGGCTTATGGAACTCCGGACCCTTTACATTGACAATTGCACCTTTCGCCCTTCTTCGTTTGACATTGAAGTGGATGAGTTTATTGAGCTGCGGGAAGGTGTTGGCTTTTTTGAAAAGCTAGGTGCATGTGTGTCAGAAATCACGAAGTGTCTTTGTTCATTCGGGCAAGCTGGTTCTTTTGAACGTTTGGAAGAGTTGGATGCATCCAAGTTAGAAATCACCAAGCTACCTTCTTCATTTGGGCAGCTGAAGAGCCTACAAGCATTTAGCATTACTCGGTGTGACGTGCTGAAGGAATTGTCCGAAAATTTCGGCTCTCTTGAACGTTTGGAAGAGTTCCGAGTATACTTGTCAGGAATCAGCAAGCTTCCTTCTTCATTTGGGCAGCTGAAGAGGCTACGGGTGCTTAGCATTAATCAATGTGAGAATCTAAATGAGCTGTCGGAAGATTTCGGCTCTCTTGAGAGTTTGGAAGAGTTGGATGCATCTGACACAGCAATCACCAAGCTCCCTACTTCATTCGGGCAGCTGAAGAGGCTACAGGTGTTTAGCATTAATGAATGTGAGAATCTAAATGAGCTGTCGGAAGATTTTGGCTCTCTTGAGAGTTTGGAAGCGTTGGATGCATCTAACACAGCAATCACCAAGCTCCCTTCTTCATTCGGGCAGCTGAAGAGGCTACGGGTGTTAGACATTAACTATTGTTTGGGGCTGAAGGAACTGTTGGAAAATTTTGGCTCTCTTGAGAGTTTGACATTCTTGAATGTATCCAACACAGCAATCACCAAGCTCCCTTCTTCATTCGGGCAGTTAAAGAGGCTACGGGTGCTTGACATTAACGGATGTGAGAATCTAAACGAGCTGCCAGAAGATTTTGGCTCACTTGAAAGTTTGGAAGAGTTGAATGCATCCTATTTAGAAATCACCAAGCTCCCTTCTTCATTCGGACAGCTGAAGAGGCTACGGGTGTTTCACATGCAAGGGTGTGCAGACTTGGAGGAGCTGCCTGAAGATTTTGGCTCTCTTAAAAGTTTGGAAGAGTTGGATGCATCTCAGACAGCAATTGCCAAGCTCCCTTCTTCGTTTGGGCAACTGAAAAGGCTACGAGTGTTTCGCATTCAAGAGTGTATGGATTTGGAGCTATCAGAAGATTTTGGCTCTTTGGAAAGTTTGGAAGAGTTGGATGCATCCTTCTCAGCAATCACTAAGCTCCCTTCTTCATTCGGGCAGCTGAAGAGCCTACTGGTGTTTCGCATTGAAGGCTGTTGGAAGCTGGAGGAGCAATCTCTTGAGAGCCTAGAAGAGTTGTATGCATCCAACTCAGCAATCACCAAGCTTCCGTCTTCATTCGGGCAGCTCAAGAAGCTACGGGTGATTAAAGGGCTAAATGACCTTGCCGGAAGGTCGTTTTTTTGACGGAATTCTAAGAGTATATGGTGGAACATGGTGAGAGAGAGAGAGAGAGAGAAAGAGAGATGCCATTATTAATGTCCACAAAAGACTCAATTGGTTCTATGAGACAAGGGATGACCTTTGTATCAATATACAACTTCTAGCTCTAGGATAGTTATCAATCAATTGATCTTTATGTGCACTAGTAGATCTAGAGCAAAGAAGCTCTAGCATATGTTTATTCAAGTCTTCATGATGGTTGCCATAGCTATCAATCATAGCTCTTCATGTGCATTGGTAGATTATGTTTATTCAAGTCTTCGTGATGGTTGATTTTGTTAGATCTTTAAATATCCCAGTCTATATCCCACATTGATGAATGAGTGGATACAGGTAAGCCTGCAACGGTAGTACAACCTACACTACTTGGTTGTTATGTTAGATCTTGAGATACAGTAATCTGTAGCCTATGTAATTCCTGGTTTGTTACGTCTTCATCGCAATCAACTTGTAGATTGCATTGGTTCCTCTTTTTGTTGAATCCTCATGAATGTTCGTTTGTTGCTTATGTCTTTTTTGGGTTGTGTCATGAAGCTTAGCTTACGTCAAATGTTTCATTTCAGTATATCTTTATGTACACTTGAGTTGTTTTTTGTGGTGTTAGATCTTTAGATATGTTAGTGCAATTCGTTAAATTTCTCCATAGCTTCAAATTTTTGTTGCATTGGTCTTGAAACCTTGTTAAATGTCATTGCATACATTGTTTGTGGAATTTTGACTTTTAGTATTTAGTTTTTGTTAGCCTTTTGGCTATATTAATTTTCTTAGTCACTTAGTTTTAGTTGCAATGTATTCAACGATACATTGCTGGTATTATGATAATTCTTTCTATCTTAAATGGTGCATCGCCCTATCAGCTAGATTTAGATTTAGATGCTCGTTTGGGAGAGACTAAAATGAAATCGTTTAGACTTCACAAGTACTTGTAGCTTGAATGAAGAGATTTGGACTACTTTTTGATTAGCCTTCTCCTTTAGTGCTAGCCTTCGTCATGGCTAAGTTTGCCCTTCACCTTCGGAGTGCCGACAGAAACTCAATACGAAGACTTTATATAAATGGATGCTCAAGTATGTGTGGGTGTGTGGATTTGTATGTGTGAGAGCATACTTTTATACTATGGTCTACACCCACTGTTGGGCGCTGATGACGTTAGTGGGGATGTCATAGTAGCTAGTCTCTGCTATGCCTGATGGAGTTTATGGTTTTCAATCTTATAAGTGACTCTCGTGAGATTGAAACTGCACTATGTTGTGTTTTTAGAGAATGAGTTTGGGAATGTTCTTGGATTCATCTAGGTATATACATTGATGGCTAATCTTCGTAATGGCCACAGTACTTGTTTGAATATTACTTGTTTCCATTAGTTATCTTAGTTGGTTACCTTTATTCGCATTGCTTTTTAAAGATCCGATTTGGCTATTCTTCATAATGGATAAAGCACTCCTCTTTGAGTTTTGATTCATGTTGTTGGCCTGCCCTCTGGGTAGCCTTAGCATCGACCTGTTTTTTGCAAAGCAGAAATTAACAATTATTTAATTTTGAAAAAAAAACCATTTGTCTATTGGTATGTGCCATTGAATGTTAGTGGTTGGTGGTGTGTACCATTGAATGGGATCCTTGCAGGTGTTCCCATGAGGCCCTCCCCATACCTCTCCTAGCGGCCATGTGTTGTAGACTCCTTCTTTTGAGGTGCAATCCCCATAGCCTGCCTCTCCTCCCGAAACCTCCGGTTGCCGCTTCTCGCCTGCCCAAAAACCATGCAGCCCACCTGGCCAAATACCTTGCAGTGCCAAATGAAAATTTTGTTGCAACTCGCCATTTTCTCGTGCCATGAACACCTGCAAACTTCCTTCCGCTACGAATCCTCCAAATGCCTCTCTTGCGACAGTCTCCTTCCCAAACACCCCCCCCCCCCCAACTCCTTCTTGCATCCACCTTCACGTACTTGACCTCGTGAACCTCCAGCGTCGACCTCCACGTCTGCCCTACACTCCTTCACGTGAGCTCCCACTTCTAAATGTGATACTTGCAGTAAGAAAGAAGCTCAACGTTAGGGACGCACATGCAAAAGGCAACACATCAACACACGCAAAAGCCATCATATGAAGAAGAGAGCGCCTTGCTACAATGTTGCGCACACCTTGCAAACGCCCTGGAGCTTTTGGCAAGCAGAGGCTTGCAAACTTGGTGGAGCTATCAAACTTGGTGGAGCTATGGGGAGGCAACGAGCTTGAGCAATGGGGAAGCAGAGGCTTGCAAACAGCAAGCAATGGGGAAGCAGAGGCTTTCGCAACATGCTGGCGAGGAGGTGAGTTGAGGATGAGGCATCGAGGGTGGCGGGAGGAAAGGCTTTGGCAGGAGCTTGGGTGGTGGGAGGGAATAAGAGGCAGACCTCCAGAGATGGCTATTGGCTACTCCATACATGCCTTGTCACGCCTCAGTGGCTCTTCATGCCACGTTGACTAAACCTTGGAGTGGAGGTGGGGGGGGTGTCACGAGGGCAAAGTTTCCATAAATTTTTTTCTCTTTTCTCTTTTCCTTTGCTCCCGAGTTTGGTCCCCTACCGGGATCCCAAAGTACCTGCTTGACCTCTGGTTTTGCAACTGCCTTGCTGAGGGAAACTCCACCTGACTGTCCTTCACCTTCACAAAGGTTCCCTGGTCAACAGAGGCTTAGAAGAATTGACTAGAACTCCTTCCGAGAGCTACGGCTATGAAGAACCTCTCCTTCGCATAAAGCTTGCTGAAGCGCCGTGTAGCAAAAGTAATGACTGCTACCTGCTCAGGAAACTCAAGACAAGAGGGGGAACACGCCTGTGAAATCTAATTCCAAAAGCCCCAACTGTGGCTAGTTGAGACTAACTTTAGCAAACCGGAACTAAACTAGCAGAACCACCAAAATGAATTGGCTTGCCTCCAAACTTAATGGACTGTCAACTTTCCAAAAGGAAATGGGTGGACGCAAGGTGCCAACTCTTGGTTGATGAAACTAGGTGATCCCACTTAGTTATATTAAGTACTTACCTGAACGTGGGCGCTCCCAAAAGGTTTACGCGTCACCGTGCTCGGAATTGAACACAGAACCGTCGGGATCTCCCACGCAGCGCCTAACGTTGGGCTAGCCACGGAGCCTTGTCTTGGTTAGTGCAACCAAGTGGGGCTCCTTGGCTATAACGTGTTCTTGAGAGAGAAGTAAAAGGGGGTCAGCCACCTCGTCGACTCTTGCCTCCCACTCCCGAAATCGAACCCTTGACCTCTGCACTGTAACTCCGAATACTTCACGGCCCGGCTAACCACCGGGGCCGTGGCCTTGGTTGCATATTGTTCTTGCCCTTATGCTTTTATAGCAGCATTGGGACCTTGGAGCTATGGTGACCTCCCAGCCACCATGCACACATCGAAATGCAGGATTGTGGTGTCGCACGGCTCCTGTAAATAGAGGGGAAGTCGAGGGAAGAGTTTGGTGCACAATGGTCCGCGCTGTCAATCGGGAGGACGCTCCTCGACTTTTCCATCTAGATCTGTTGATGGATTCCATTGATAGGCTAGAACTCCGTCGAGTTCGTTCTTGCAATCCGAGGCACGGCTATAATCACGGGCCCGGCCTTGTGATCTTGTTGGCGAGGCGATGCTCTGTACCAACGGGCTCGCTAAGTGGAGCTTTAGAACTCCTTAGCTGAGCCTTCACGACTAGTACGTGACGGAACTACAGTTCCGTCAGTTTTCGTTCGTCAACGGTGACACTCAAAGACTCTCGTCTGGGCTCCACGGTCCTACAACTTGGTAGGTGAGATGCTTAGAAGGGTCTTTAGTCCCTCACGAGATCCTGGACCCAATGGTTTAGTACATGGGGCGCACGGCTCTTTGCATCGGCCAATATACCTTCTGAGACAGCACCTCAACGATCACTGCGCCTCCCTCAAGCTAGCAAACGAGCTGCCCATTGGTAGGCTCCCTCCTTAGGCCAAAGGGAAGCCCTGGCTCAAAGGTAAGCCCTCTAGAGCGATGGTTGGGAATCCAATCACACCATGGGCTGCTCCCCTTGGTTGGGTCCTAAGGTTATGTCAAAGGGCTACTCCCCCTTGACCCAAAAGAGGGCAAGGATTTTCTCCTTACTGTTGATATCGAATCCAAAGGTGTTGATGGAGGGGTGGACTGAGACTCAGTCCCTTGTCATCGGGCCACCCGTTACATTCCCCCCCTTTTACTCTTACTCCCCCGCTTCTTTGGAAAGGGGTGTGAATCATTGTAGCCGTGCACGATGTCCACGAACCGCCATAGAGAAGGTTTTGTCCTCCATGAGTCTTCACTTGAAGGCTGCTCCCTCTAGTGACAATGGTACAGCCTGTTAGGCCCGAACTGATTCGGTCTATCACGGTGTGCCATGATACTCTCAAGGTCTTCACCCTCTCCACGATCCATTACGAGAGCTGGACCTCTATTCCGCTGCTCACAGGCTGGATCATCATCTTCATGAGCACCCTTCAACATGGAAACATGAAAGGTGGGATGAATGTGTAGATGGGGAGGAAGTTGTAGACGATAGGCCAGCTTGCCTACTCTCTCAAGGATCTCATATGGCCCATCGTACCTTCGTGTAAGATGATCCGTGAGCTCCTTGGGCATGCTAAACTGCTCAGGGTTGAGTTTGAGATAGACCTTCTCGCCAACCTTGTACTCCACATGCCTCCTCTTCCTATCTGCAAATTTCTTCATCCTGTCCTGAGCTCTACCTACCTGCTCCTGGGCAGATTTAAAGCCTTGTTACCCACTCCTCGTGGAAGGCACCACCTGCTGGAGCTACTCCCCCTGCAGTAGGTAACACTGATGCTTCCCCCAGAACCAAAGGTTGATACCCATAGGCCAACTCGAAGGGGGAAAACCCAGTAGATGAATGCTGCCAACTGTTATAGCAGAATTCTGCTGCATCTAGATGAACATACCAGTCAGTTTGATCTCCTTGGACATAGTGCCTGAGAAAGTTCTCCACAAATTGGTTTGTCTTCTCAGTTTTCCCGTCAGACTGAGGGTGATATGAGCTGCTAAACGCGAGCTTCGTCCCACACATTGCAAACAGAGTGCTCCAAAAAGTGCCAGTAAATCTCCCATCTCTGTCAGACACGATCTCCTTCTGTAGCCCATGGTGTTTGACTACAAACTTAAAGAAGAGCCTTGCTGTTGCTTGGGCATCCAAAGTACCCTTGTATGGAATGAAGTGGGCAAGCTTTGTGAGTCTAGAAACCACCACAAATATGCCCGTGTATCCCTCACTGTTCGGTAGACAGGTTATGAAGTCCATGGAGACACTCTCCCATGGTTTGGACGGAATGTCTAGGGGTTGAAGAAGCCCTGCTGGTTTCATCCTTTCAGCCTTGTCTTGCACACAAATGTGACAAGTCCTCACATAGGCATCCACATCCCTCTCCATTAGTGGCCACCAAAAGTTTTTTGAGAGCAACTCAAGAGTCTTTTCCTATCCTGGATGGCCTGCCCACTGTGGCTCATGATGCTCTTGGATCATCCTCTTTCTCAAGCCTCCACGCATGGAACATAAACTCTACATTGCTTGAAATAGATGACCCCATCACGTACCTCGATGTGTGCCTGCTTTGCTTCAGTCCCAAGTACCTTCTTGGCAAATTCATCCTCTCCATACCCTGTTTTGATTTCCTCCAAAAGTGTTGGCCCATGCAGAATCTGGACTGCAGCCAAGTAGGGCATTCGAGAGAGGGCATCCGCCACTACATTCTCCTTGTCGGGCTTGTACTTGATCTCGAAGTCGAAGTTGGCTAGAAAATCCTGCCACCTTGCTTGCTTGGGAGACAACTTGGGCTGTGTCACAAAATAGGATGTCGTGACAATATCTGTGAAAACAGAGAATTGATTGCCCAAGAGGTAATGCTTCCAAGTCCTCAAGCAATGCACCACCGCAGTCATTTCCTTGTCATGAGTAGGGTCACGGGTCTCCCTATCAATCAGCTTCTGACTCTCGAAGGCTATAGGATGCCCGTCTTGTAGGAGGACACCTCCTATGGCAAAATCTGAGGCATCTGTCTGCACTTCAAAGGGTCTCTCAAAGTTTGGAAGTGCTAGGACTGGTTGGCTGCTCATAGCCTCCTTCAATTTCTGAAAAGCATTCTCATGCTTAGGACCCCACTTCCACAGTGTGTCTTTTCTTGTGAGATTAGTGAGAGGAGTTATGATCTCACTGTACATACCAATGAATATCCTATAGAAAGAGGCTAACCCATTGAATGCCTACACATCATGCACACTCCTTGGGGTAGGCCACTCTACTATAGCTTTCACCTTGCTCTCATCCATCATGAGCTTTCCTTGGCTCACTTTGAAACCCAGAAAATGGATGGTCTCTCTTGCAAAATCACACTTACTCTCCTTCAGAAACAACCTATTTGCTCTCAGCCTGTCAAGCACCTCCCTCAAGTGCTTGATATGCTCCTTGATAGTCTTGGAATAGATGAGAATGTCATCCAAGTAAACGACTACACACTCATCTAGTAGGTCACGGAAAATACCATTCATGAGTGTTGAGAAGGTCGTCGAGGCATTGGTTAACCCAAAAGTCAGAACCTTCCAATCATATGAGCCATGCTTGGTCCTCATAGTGGTCTTTTCCACATCAGCTTCTGCAATTCTGATTTGATGGTACCCGGACCTTAGATCTATCTTTGTGAAATACCGTGCATGCACTAGAGAATCAAATAACTCTCTCATGTTGGGAAGGGGATACCGATTCTTAACAGTAACCTTGTTGAGGGCCCGGTAGTCCACACAAAGACGCAAGTCTCCTTCCTTCTTCTTGACAAAGAGAACGGGTGCTCCGTATGGGGATTTTAAGGGCTGGATAAATCCTGCCTCAAGCAACTCTTGCAACTGCACCTTCAGCTCCTTGTTCTCTTCTTGTGACAACCGGCTCCTTGTAATTTCTCCACCAAAGCTTAGCATCGTCCACCAAGTAGGTTGAGGCATGAAGCACTTGCTCTTGGGGCTCGACTATCTTGGCAAGGGCAAGGTATTGTTGCATGTCATAGATGAAGTTCTCCAATACCTTTACCTCTCGTGCGCCCTTGTATGGTTCGGGCTCCTTGAGCTTGACCTGATGCCTTCCGGATGGTTCGACCCCATCATCCTTGATTAGCTTGCTCGTCACATGAGCAAGCTCTATCTTTGCTTTTGAGAGTTGCTGCTATAACAAGGCCTGCAACTCACTAAGAGCAAGCTCTATGGCCTCAAGCCTTGCGTCATGTTCTCGGAACTTGATCTTGGTCTGACTCCTAGTATTGCTTGGCTCAGCACCATTTACCTCATTTGAATCACCCATGATGAGAAGATGGCCTTGGAATGGGCTAGACTGTCTGTTTGAGAAAATACAGATGGTGGGAGAAAACTGTCAACTTGCTTGACTTCCCAAAAACCTATCAAGCTGATACCTTTGGTGAACTGACTCTGCTCAGTTCCTTCAGCTCTGATACCACTGTCACGAGGGCAAAGTTTCCCTAAATTTTCCTTTGCTCCCCGGTTTGGTCCCCTACCGGGATCCCAAAGTACCTACTTGACTTGTGGTTTTGCAACTGCCTTGCTGAGGGGAACTCCACCTGATTGACTATCCTTCACCTTCACAAAGGTTCCCTGGTCAACAGATGCTCAAAAGAATTGACTAGAACTCCTTCCGAGAGCTACAGCTATGAAGAACCTCTCCTTCGCATAAAGCTTATCGAAGTGTCGTGTAGCAAAAGTAATGCCTGCTACCTGCTCGGGAAACTCAGGACAAGAGGGGGAACACGCCTGTGAAATCTAATTCCAAAAGCCCCAACTGTGGCTAGTTGAGACTAACTTTAGCAAACCGAAACTAAACTAGCAAAACCGCCAAAATGAACTGGCCTGCCTCCAAACTTAGCGAACTGTCAACTTTCCAAAAGGAAATGCATCCACCCACACCCACGCAGAGAATTGAACCCACAACCTCTTTCCACGCACACGAGGTGCCAACCACTGAGCCAACTCTTGGTTGGTGTAACTAGGTGATCCCACTTAGTTATATTGAGTACTTACCCGAACGCGGGCGCTCCCAAAAGGTTTGCACATCACCGCGCTTGGAATCGAACACAGAACCGTTGGGATCTCCCACACAGCGCCTATCGTTGGGCTAGCTTGTCTTGGTTAGTGTAACTAAGCGGGGCTCCTTGGCTATAACATGTTCTTGAGAGAGAAGTAAAAGGGGGTTGGCCCCCTCGTCGACTCGGCCTTGCCTCCCACTCCCGGATTCAAACCACTGACCTCTGTGCTGTAACTCCGAATACTTCACGGCCCGGCTAACCATTGGGGCCGTGGCCTTGGTTGCGTATTGTTCTTGCCCTTATGCTTTTATAGCAACATTGGGGCCTTGGAGCTATGGTGACCTCCCCGCCACCATGCACACGTCAAATTGCCAGATTGTGGTGTCGCACGGCTCCTGTAGATAGAGGGGAAGTCGAGGGAAGAGTTTGGTGCACAATGGTCCGCGCTGTCAATCGGGAGGACGCTCCTCGACTTTTTCGTCTAGATCCGTCGATGGATTTCGTCGATAGGCTAGAACTCCATCGAGTTCGTTCTTGCAATCCGAGGTGCGGCTATAATCACAGGCCCAACCCTGTGATCTTGTTGGCGGGGCGACGCTCTGTACCAACGGGCTCGCTGAGTGGAGCTTTAGAACTCCTTAGCCGAGCCTTCACGACTAGTACAGGTCCTACAAATTGGTAGTTGAGATGCTTAGAAGGGTCTTCACTCCCTCACGAGATTTTGGACCCAATGGTTCAATACATGGGGCGCACGGCTCTCTGCATCGGCCAATATACCTTCTGTGCCTCCCTCGAGCTACCAAACGAGCTGCCCAGGCCAAAGGGAAGCCCTGGCTCAAAGGTGAGCCTCCGAAAGGACCTGCACACTCAGAACTCATCGAAGGGAAGGAGAGGGCTGAACGAAAACCATCTACCCCTACACTTAGAGGATCAAACCCACAGAGCAGAGAGACAATGAAAGAGCCACTTGTATTCCAAAAGAAAGAGGCCCTGTGGTCAAAACGCCACAGGGTGAAGATTACATTGAAGCATCTCTCAAATGCATTGATCCTCACAACACTCTCTCAGGATTCTGGATGGAGCTCACAGCTCTCGTTTCATCTCCAAGCTACCCTCTGGCAGTCGTCTTTCGAATTTCGAATCCTTGTGTTTGTGAAGTGTGTTGATTTTTGGAGGGAGTCTTCCCTTGGTTCAAACGACCAGCTGCCGCTCTTCAAGGCTGCCATTCCTCCTCAATCCTTTTTCTCCAACAGCCACTTGTCAAGAGCCAATCAATTCAAACTTAGCGTTTGAATTAAGCCCTCGAGAGCGATGGTTGGGAATCCAATCACACCATGGGCTGCTGGCGTTGGTTGGGTCGTAAGGTTATGTCAAAGGGCTGCTCCCCGGTGACCCAAAAGATGGATGTAGAATCCAAAGGTGTGGATGGGTGGACTGAGACTGAGTCCCTTGTCAACGCGTTACAGGGGTGGCCCCCCTAAACCGGCGTACGGCCGTATCTGTGACAGCGCCGCTGCAGACTCCAGGCGGCCCATCATTCATGGGGACCAACCGCACACCTCCAGAACCGCCAGTGACGGCGGTCTGTAGATGGACTGCCTCTAACAGGCAGCTTCTTCCTCCACTGCACCACGACCTCTACTTCTGTCCCTTCGAATCCCCGAAATGGCTCATACCTCCTTAGCTGGATTGGTCGGGCATTCTCCGACCAGTTTGTCTTGGGCAACACCGGAGCACGCACGGCCGAGGACAGAGGAAATGGCAGAGGAGGAGAGGCCGAGGAGAGGAAACCAGAGACGGAGCGAGGGGCAGAAGGCGATGAGCTCTCTGGCAAAGTAACGAGGAAGCTTCTTAGCCATGACAAACCAGGAGTCATTGGTGGTGGACGGGAGGGTGTGGCGCAGACAATTCCACGACTTGTAGACCAATCGAAGCTGAGCGAGTTTGAGCAGAGGCAGGGACGCGAGGATATGCAGGAGCAGGTGCTGGGGCAATCTTAACGCTCTTCTTCGTCTTTTTCTTCTTCTTCTTCTTCTGCTTCTGCTTGTTCCGCCATCGCCATCGCCAACACTGCTACTACTTCTTCTATCGTTCATCCCTCATTCCGATTGAGAAATCTGCCACCGCCTCTACTTCTATCCCTTTGAATCCCCGAAAGCCAACCTCTCCTCAGCTGTCTTCTTCATCACTGCTGCCCTTTCACCCTCCTCTCCAACGCCTACGTTCCCAAGCCATCCGTTCTGGCTCCAGCAAGAGGCCAACTCCAGCTACCTCTTCAAGGAGTTTCCCATCAACGCCACTGATGTCCCTTTGATTCTCACCTTCATCCCTGATTCTGCGAGTAACTCTTCCGCTTTCATCAATGTCTTGGAGGTTCTATCCATGCCGCCTAATCTCATTTGCGATGACACCAGCCCTTTGGGAGTGTACTCTCCTGCGCCCTTTGGAGTCCATGTAATTGGAATCCCTTACATGGCAGTGGAGATCATGTACAGAGTGGACGTGGGAAGTCCTTGGTCAATCCCTTAGATTATACGCCAAGACTCTACAAAACATGGCTTGCAAATGAAAGCTTCCTTTTTTCAGATGCAGGAGTAACAAGCCTCCCTACTGAATATTTTTCATGGTCTTTCTAAAATTTGGATCTTGTAAATGAAGCTCTTTCATAGCCTCCAAGTCTCGGTGATATGCTATGGTGACATTATTCGCTTTAGGCCTTCTAGATAAAGCATCCCCAACTCTGTTCTGAACTCTTGGAGTATAGAATATCTAAAAATGAAACATGGACATAAAATTTTCCCATTTCATCTGCTTTTCAGAGATCTTGGCCTGAGTCAAGAAATACTTGAGGCTTTGGTGGTCGGTCTTGACTATAAAGTCATCTCCAAGACTGTATTGCTTCCAAATATTTAAAGCATGAATAATTGCTAGCATCTCCCAAAAATATGTTGGCATCATGCATCCTCCTACTTTCATAACCTATAACCTGACCTTGATGATGGAGGGCAGCTCCCACACACTCTCCACATGCATCGCAATTCACATCAAACGGTTTCTGTAAATTTGGAACAACGAGAATAGGCTCCGTCGTTAGCTTTTCTTTGAGAGCATTAAAAATTGTCTTTTGTCTTTCTCCTCGAGTTCTCGCCACTTGAAAACTACATTCTTCTTGGTGGAGTCATGTAAGGGGGCTGCTATATCAACAAAGTGTCTGTAATAGAAACAAAGCCCAAGAAAGTTGTGTACTTCATGTACTGAAGTGAGCTCTGGCCATTCCTATATAGCTTTAATCTTGGGTAGATCCATCCGAATCCCTTCCTCGGAAGTAATGTGCCCAAGATAATAAATCTCATCGAGAAAGAATTCACTCTTTTTGGCATTGATAAAAAACTTATGATTTTTGAGTTCTTGAAACACAGTAGCCAAGTGCTCTTCTTCTGTCTTAGAAAAGACCAAAATATCATCAAAGAAAGTACTTGTAAAGAGCCTTAAGATATGAAAATTATGTTGATCATACGATTGAAAGTGGCAGGTGCATTGGTAAGCCCAAAAGGCATCACCAAAAACTCATAAAGTCCAAAAGTGGTTTGAAAAGTTGTCTTATGGACATCTTGTGGGTGGATCCCTATCTCATGATATCCACTTTTTAAATCAATATGGCTAAAAAGCGTGGCCCCTTTCAATCAGTCTAAACTATTATCTATACAAGGGATTGGAAACTTGTTCTTGACTGTCATTTTATTAAGAGCTATATAATCCACACACGTATGAAAAGAGCCGTCCTTCTTTTGAACTAAGAGCACTGGTAAACAAAAGGGTGAGGAATTGCACCTGATAAGTTCTTTGGAGAGCAAATCATGTACCTGTGCCATCATTTCTTCAGTATGGGCTGTGCTCACATGATAAGGCGACCGGTTTGGGGGCTGAGTTCCTGGAAGGCTCTCTATAACATGATCTTCAGGTCATTCAGGAGGAAGCTCTCCTGGTAGAAAATCTAAAAAGAAATCTTTCAGTTCAACATGGAAGTTGAATGCATCAAATCTCAGAGCTTCATCTTCTTTGGATAAATGCTTACTTGAGTTTGTACGTTGGGAAGCAATCCCGCTTGATACTTCCAAAGCTTCATCTTTTTTGAAATGTCTTTGAAGGGTGTGATCTGAAGATGAGCTGTCCAACACTTTTGATTATATGTCTCTATGGTGTCAGAGGCTACCATGCACACACTTTCCCAGGCAGTAAAAGATAATCAAAGAAATTCTTGGGTAGAAACTGCTATTAAAACTACTTCTTCAAGTCTTTCCACATCTTTGGAGCCTATTCTGCAACTAGCTCCCACTAATCATTGGCACTATTTGTCAAGTGAAGACTTACAATCTTTAACTTCGAGTTCTCGTGATAGTGCCCCGTTTTGAAGGCTATATCAAACTGGCGAATGAACTTGATTGGGCCTACTACAAAGCCTCTACTCCTTTTAAGGAGGCAAATGCTTACAGGTAAAGATGGGAGCCGGCCCAATGTGCTATGAAATTTGGGTGGGTGTGGGTCTTGGTTGTATGGTTCAAGCACTAGTCTAGGGTATGGGCCATATATATATATATATATATATATAGCGATTTTTGCTATTCCCATAGTTCACCTATGTCTGTAAGCCCGCTGAGTGCCCTGCACCTAACAGATGTCACTGAGGTCTCCCAGTGGCTGATGGATCCTAATAGCCCATTGAGTGCCCTACGCCTGACGAATGTCATCGAGGTATCCTAGCTGATGGATTCTGATATGAGCCTCACAAATGGATTCCTTTACTGAGGTCTCCCGATATGCACCTAGAATGGATCCTGATATGCACTTGATAGATGTCTTTGCTGAGTCTTTAGACCGTTGCTACAAAGGAAAGTAGAAAAACCACGCTTTGATACCACTGAAACCAAAAAGCATATGAAATCGCAATTCACTTTGGGATTGTGGGATAGTTCGCAATCAGCACGGGACTACTATGGAGTAAATCATGGTACCCGAGGTAGGATGCATGGTGCTAGAAATTATGTACATTTCTTGAGAAACGTGCTGAAGCTGTGGAAATCAGATCGCCAACAAGATAGAGTGTTGGGAGAGAAGGGTAAGAAGAAAAATATAGGACTAGAGCCTAGAAATAAGGGCTCCTGAAGGTCTTTAATGCAATAGAATAAGGCTCTGTACAGCTGGCTCACAAGAGCATGGACTAAGTACAATCTGTGCATTCTAGAGCTCTGAGGCTCTTCTTTTATAGACTTAGCCTCTAATCCGAAAGCAAGAGCTTTCTAATAAACTTGGGCTAACTTGTAGCTTTTTCCTAACTTAGTCAATGTTAGATAAAATGGAAAAATCCCAATTCCCATAAGAAACAATGGTGTCCGGTGAACCTTTATAAGATTTTGTCAAAACCCCCTCATGTGGCATATCATTGGAAAGATCTCATTTAGCATAGAGTCTAAATATGCAATCTTTGACAAATTTGGAGTTTGTATGTTTGTTATATAGCAAGAATAAGATTAAAGTTTCATTCCCAAAGTGCAAAGTTCTTCCCACTTTTCCAGGCAGTAAGTGAATCTTAGAAAGCTGAGCTTTCTCTAAAATCAGCTTTAGAGTGCTTTTATTGGAAATTGTGTTGGAATTCTTGTTGATTCGGCCTTGTGGGATCCTCCATAAAGTAGGCGCCATCTTTGTAGGACCTACTTTTTTGCACTTTTTCCCTTAATTCTAGGGCCTTTTTGCACTCCTCTTGGTCCTACACATTGACACAAACAAAAACCAACACTTTAACCCGTTAAAGGTTAGACTAATGCATGTATTCTAGTTCGTGGACTATTTCTAGCCCCTTGTGGGCGTCCCCACAGTTCCCTTTTTACCAATGTAAGGCAAAAGTAAAAACAATATGACTTATTCTTGGTTAAACAACTTCATCATTCTTTGACTGAGGTCGATTCTCATAAAGATTACTCTTTTCTTTTCTTAGGAGAAGTTCCAAATGGTGACAGAGGCTCTTCTCCTTTGCCCATTTTCAACATGTGCATCTCCTATTTGACTCCCTTGTCAAACTACGGACATCAGTAAATGTAGGAGACTTTCTAAGAATGGAGCTTGGAGTTTGATTTGAGAGACTATAGGTCATGATGCTCTCCTTGGAAAAAGATGAACTGCATGTGATATAATACTTGTAGAGTTTATTGCATGATCTTCAGACACAACTATGTCATTTCTAATCATCACGTACTAAGAGTTTGAGTGTATGTCACAATTTCATTGAGTAGATAGAGGCAACCATGGAGGGAACCATTTATGCTTGCAGTTGATGGTGATGAGATACATATGTACTTTTGTGCTACCAAATGGTTCTAATCCTAGGCATGCCCATTGATCATCTCCCTATATACCAATTTTTCTTGGATGCACCCACTCTCCATTTGACACAATAGGAGGTCCACAGGGTTATTCAGTATGAATCGTGGCAAGTTTATAACCAAATAGACTTGGGTGTTTCTAATGCAGCCTCATGCTACTAATATGGCATTTTACAAAGAGGAGTTCTTCCTCGGATAGATGACAAGTTTATCCAATCATGACTCTACATGTAGATACACCTAGAAGTAGTGGTAGCAATAGAAAATCTGAGTCTGTGATGGCCCTTGATTGGCTTGTGGGGATCCTTGTAAGGCTAACTGGCCTTGATTATACTGATTATGTGGCATCCAAGGACAATGGTTGCCAAGTTTGTTGGTACATGGGTGGGGGCATCGACTTGGGGTATCGCCATTGTGAAGTTTCATGGTTTCCCCACCTAGCACTATGGGTGCAGTAGAGTGTTGGCCTTGCTCATAGGCAAGGGAACTCATTTGTTGAGTGGTTGCCTGTGCATATTCCACACCATACGTTGCACCTCAAAAAAAAGTGCGAATTATTTGGGCCTTCCCTATCCAGCCCACCCTTGAGGTGTTGGGTCACTTGGTTTAGTAGGTCCGTGGCTACCTCATCTATGTTTGAGCCCTTAGCCCCTTGAGCGGCATCCTTAACCTCAACAGAGCTATTGGTCTTTCCCAAATGAGACACTAATGAACAAGCCATAGGTGATTTCTCAGGCTAAGCCTTTTCCTTCATGTCGTCATCTAGAAGCATGGCTGTCTTGTTGCACAACTCGAAGGATGTGGGATTTATCGTGAAAAGATGATCATGCAACTCAACGTCCCTTAATCCGATGAGGAATCGAGGCAAAAACTGCTCATAAATCATTCTATCTTGTGGTTCACAATGGGAATTTATATGTTTGATTCTTGCAATATATTCCCAAAGATTCTCATGGTCCTTTTCCTTAACTTTGTACAATTGGTTGATCAACTCCACCTTGAGCCTGTGGGCATTAGGAAAAAAAGGGGGCTCATTTTGGGGCCCTAAAAGAAAGCCACAATTTCTTCTTTTTTTGTGAGTCCAAAATATGGGAAAGTAATAAAATACTCAATAAAATATTCATAAGTACTATAAACATGTCAGAGGATGACAAACGATGAAAGAATAAAATTATTCTTCTATATTCACTCCCATATCTCATGAGCATTATTATTCAATGCTCCTACAAGCCACGTCTTTCTCTCAATCATTTTTTGGCCATCTCCACGATCGTTAAGCTTTCTCGTTAGAACACCATAACTAATCTCACCATATGCTTGTTTTTCAAAGTTTACCGCCATCAAGAGTCTTTGCCTTATGAAAGAGTAATGAAATCGTGAAGCAAAGCAAAAGCACTGCACTCAAAATGGCAACATCAAACTACAACTCTACAAAACAAGCCAATAAGAGACGGCAACACCATCTTCATATTGATTTAGTTGAAGAATATGGGCCTCTTCCAAAATGACAACACGTAGGCGCCATTCAAAGAGAAAATATGAGGAGAGAAGGTTTACAACATATTGACTTATGGTGTGATGGGAAGATTTATCCAAAATGTCTTATCCGAAGTTCTACACCGCCATTCCTAAATCCGATAACATTGCTGAAATTTATGGGTGATGGAACAAAAGGTATGCATGGATACATCACGGCTCAGTATCAAGTTGTGCACATGTATAAGTCTTTATATGAGCAAGAGGTGAACACAAAAATACAGCAGATAGCCGAAAGCTCCAGATTGAAAGAGCAGTTACATAATGAAATTGAAGAACATACAAAGATGAGGGAGAAGTTATGTAAAGCAAGATTGAAAGCGACCCCTTTGGGAGGTAGGATTACAAGAAGAAAACTTCGCAACCTTGTGGAATTGAAAGCAGGAAGTGGAGGGTGCAAGCATCGAGTACAAGTAGCAAGGTGAGATTGTTTAAAGCATTTGCTATTTGCAATGTGGCTATATAGATCTTCCTATGTTAACTCTTATTTACGCATCTGGACTCTAGGAAAGTTTTGGAACCCCAAAAGGAAAATTTTCATCCGAACGCTCATCCCATAAAACAAATGAAAGGTCTATTTTCAATGACTATTGTGAAAGGGATGATTGAGGAAAAGAAGTTATACCATCAAACGCAATGTTGTGCAACAGTTCGTGGAAAGCAATAAAGTTCATGTAAACTTAATTCAGGAGGCTCTTGGAGTTAGCAAGAAAGGTTATTCTTCCATTTTCAAAGCAATGTCATCAACTTTTAAAGATGTGCTTCTTCCAAATCTTGCAGAAGTTTGGAATTTAAGAGCTTCACTTAATGAACAAGTAGATGATTTTATTGGTTAATGGTTGCACATTGAGGATGTATTTGAAGTTAGTAAGGGGACCACTGTGTATAATCCTTGGAATAATATTTTTGTTGATCTTGAACAATTACAAAAAAGAATGGTTGACTTCTACAGAATCACATTTGAAGAGTGTCAAGGACGCCTTATATTTGTCATAAAGTTGGATGAATGTGAAATTATGAAAGAGAAAAAGAGTGAAAAAGGGACCATCACACTTATGAATAGGGCACTTGATACATCAATTGCTAAAGAAAACTCAAAGCATTTCAATGTACAATCAAAGAAGCACATTTGGTGGTTGGGAGCATTTGAGGTAAGCATGAACTTTCATTTTTTAAATATATTGCTGTTTGATTTCATTTATTAGATCTAGATGCTTCAATATAGTTTCTTCTTAATGGCAAGTAAAGACAGAGGACCACCAAACCTTGTTTTGGGTGTTTTACCATACCAAAATACCAGAAGTCATAAAAATTGAGTTCAAGGAGGGCAACTTCATGTTGAAGGCAAGGGTGATTTCCAAGTTGATTGGCATATGGCAAGGGACCTCAAGACCCTCAAATGTATGTTCAACATAAGCAAAGGACATAATTCAAAATCCATGCTTGTACTACAAGGAGCCAGCCCATGTCATGGATCCTAAATGGTGGAGAAAAGCTCCTAATAGGGACAAGAATGATCCTGAATTCAAAGAGTTCTTGATATTCCTTTGTGCTTGATGTACATATATGCACATTGATGCTTTATGTAGAATCATCAAAAAGTTGGTCTTTTTATATATTGGATTTGCTTGGAAGCTTCGACCAGAAAAAAGCAGGAAAAAAGCAATTGCTGCATTAGAAAAAGTATTATTGGACATGAGTCTCCATGGAGGAGATGTTCATATCATAACAGATATCAAGAAGTCCTCAAATGGAAAGGATGTTCCTATCAACACCTGAGAAATATATAAAAGTCATGATAAAAAGATATAGTAGAGAAAATAGTGAGATAGCGTACCTTCATATTCTCATCATCCTCCAAAACTTTATCGATCCAAAGATTAGTGCTTCTTTCCATGCTACTTTGTGTTTTCCTTTGCTCCTTCACCTTTGGCTAAATATCCTTCTGGTCCTCCAACTATTGTGTTTTGACCTTTGCATTTGGACCTTGTAAAAGGTCTCATCATCCATATCCTCATCCACAGTTTTCTCAAAGCACATCGAGAGTGCCTCCTTAGGATCAAATGTATCTTCTAGTACCATTAATTCATCATCTTCAATTCCAACATCCTTATCTATGCTACATATTTGAGCAATTAAGGCCAACGCATAATCTTCTTTGAGGTCAAAGATGATGTGTATATCTGAGAGAAGATAATACTCTCGACCTTGAATAGTGAAGGAAGGAAGGATAGGTATAGCTAGACTACATGTCTCAAAATCCAGCCCTTCAGTAGACATAGCTCCATTTATTGTTTGTGACTTTAAGGCTACAAGATCCAAGGCTGCAGCCTCCTTGCTCTCTTTCTCAAGATTAATATCCTCCTCTTCTAGTTCTTGTGCCTCTTTTATATTTTTACCTTTATCTTCAATATCAGGTTCTTCCCTAGGATCTTCGATGGCCTCTTCTGGCATCTTCCATACCTTCATGACAAAGATTTAAAAACACAGCAAAAGCAAGGCTTACCTCCCATAGCTTGTATCCTTCATTATGAATATTACAAACCGCTTTGTATTTTTTTGGCTATCAAACCTGCTATTGATGGGAATCCGAATCTTTTTGTCTATAATCAAATCCTTGGCATGGACATATGACTTCCTAGATATGGTTACTTTCTATTTTTTTGAAATTTTGCTAGCTCGTCTGCTAAAAAATATTTGTGGCTCTCCAAAAGTGTAGCATAATCGAGCTCTTTATTCCACATCTCATAAAACAAATGGTAATCTTGTTGAGCATTACACTTCTCAAGAAAATAAAAAAGTATCAAATCTGCAAGCTTTTGCACTTCTTTTAATGTCTTTCCCTTTGATTTATCATTGGCTTAACCAGAAGAAAAGCTAAGTTAACGTATATCACACAAAATATCATAATGCATAGTCCATTAAAATATTTACAGCATTGTTGGAAGTTAATTTTATGAAAAGCATAAAGAAAGTATATTGGCTACATGCTTGCAAAAAATTTTACAAGGGTTTGAGAGTACAAGTAGGATATATTACTATTTAAATGCTTATTTTTCCTAGGTTATTCTCTTTATTTCTTTAGAAACTATATCTAGATAAATAGATCAAGAGATTTGTTGATTGTTGATTTTTAATAGAAATTTGGAGCTTCTTAGTTTACTTGCTATACCGATAGAATTTGTATATATTTACTTTAACTTTCTTTTGTTAGTTATACATGTGTGTGTGTGTGCGCGCGCACGTGCATGCACGTGTGACTATTCGGTATTGATGTAGTGTCGTATTTGTCCTTTCGAGCTATTTTTTGGGCCATCCATTTGTATGGTGCTTACCTCTCTGCACTAGGTCACACCGCTCGACTATACGTGCAATTAGATAAGTAAGTCTACATTTCGACACTTGGTCATAATACTCGACTTTTGATGTCGCTATAAGGACTCCTTCCTCTTGTTTTGAGACTAGCTCAACACTTGATCGTACCATTCGGTTGCATGTGTTGTTCACCAATCTTAGAAGGGTAATAGGATTCAACACTTGGTCATTTATTCAGCTTGTCGTGTTGTTTTCTTAGGTACATATTTTGTGAAATAACTAGTCTTTGAGACGTGGTCATTTATTTTTCTTTTGATGTCGTATCTTATCATAAGATATAATAGTCTAATCTTTAATACTTGGGTTGTTTGTTCGACTTTAGGTGTTGTACTTTAAATTGTTCATTGTATTTATCTAGGTCTTGACATTTAGTTGTTTATTTGACTTTTAGTGTCATTGTAGCCTAGATATGAAATGGTTGCATATGTTAATTTACTTTAAAATGCTTTGTAGTATGATTATCTGTATGAGTGGTGATTATCTGCATGAGTTTCTTTGTATTGGATACAAAAACACGTGGTTGGGTACATGTTATATGCATCATGAGATCACTTCTAAGGTCAGGAATTTCCCCATCGATTTGGTTCTTGATTTTTTTGTAGGTGGTGATTCCCTATGTAACTCACACTCTTGCTTTGAAGATGTTAGGTGTCCATTTAGCTCTGATAGAGTTTGACTAGAACATGCCCAATAAATGTTGAAAATCTATAGTTTTTCATGCATTTATACATGATAGATGTACCCTTATTATCCAATCACCATGTATCATGGAAAAAGAATAGCTCTAGTCCCTCTTGGCATAGCGTAATCCCCTTAACTATTAGCCTACTCATAAATCTAATTGTATCTTGGCCTTTCACAGTTAGATGATTCCACATATAGGCACCTTATGGTAAACGACAATTCTTTAGTTCAAAACATAAATTTTCAAACCATATACACATCTCTAGCTTCAGTTGCAATGTTTTGTTTCAATGTTTTGTGTAAAATCTCCTTTGGATAGTTTCCCCGCCAAGACTTTGGTATTTGAATGTATCTAAAGAAATTTCATAGTTATAAAAAGGAATCTCAAAACTAGGTTGATTTTGATTTAAGGTTGCATATGTTGATTTACTTTAAAATGCTTGTGTAGCTTGGTAGTAGTGAAGATAGATCTCTATTGCTTCTCTTAAGCCCCACCTAGTGTTTGGACAAGGGATTGGTTCCCGGCCCTTATGCGCACAAGGCAATGGGACTAGATGGTACCACTTATAAGGTCAGGTTCTTGGACTCTTTTGAAGAGAGAGGTAGTGGCCTTTTTCATTCCTACATAAGAAGCATACATGTTTGATTTAAAGTCAACTCTATTCACATAGTCACAACCCCCCTCATATGCATTATGTTGAAATAAAGTTAAAAATGAAGTTTATAATTCACATGAGGTTCAAATGTGCCACATGGTAGTAGTGAAGAGAGATCTCTATCCCTCCTCTTAAGCCCCACCAAGTGCTTGGCCAAGGGATTGGTTCCTGGCCCCTACACCCACAATGCAATGGGACTAGATGGGACAACTTCTAAGGTCAAGTTTTTGGACTCTTTCGAAGAGAGAGGTAGTGGCCTTTTTTATTCCTACGTAAGAAGCATGCCTGTTTGATTGAAAGTCCACTCTATGCATTCACATAGTCACAACCCCCCCTCATATGCATTATGTTGAAATAAAGTTGTCCATTTTTTTCTTTGCACATTTTATATCATGTACTATACGTTGTATTCCACAAGTATTATTAACACATTCTACATGTACTATATGTTGTATCATGCACTACATGCTATTCACACACAGATTTTGTGTATGCAGAAGTTATATTTGATTTCAAACTTCTACACAGTTTTTTCTTCAAGATGGAAGGTTCTAATGGCTCTAAGCATAAGCATTAATTAACATTGAAACGATGCAAGGAAGTTAACCAAGCACTTCGAGAGCAAATAAATAGCTTATATGAGAGACGGATGGAGACCATAATAGCTTGCATGAGAGATAGTAGGTCGAGACCATAATAAAGAGCACTGATAAGTTGAGTAATTTTAAGACCAAGGTTATACAAGACACGAAGGGGATGCTAGAACAATGTGCTTAGACCCATGAGCTTGCTAGCAGTGTGAGCTAGGATTCTGATGCATTGCTTTGGGTTGAATCCCAAATTGGTGATGTTCATGCACGGTTCAAGAAAACATGTGCTACAAGACCAGGATTTGCCAATGAGGTCAGTGCATCAAAAATGGAAAAATGGGATGCATTTTGGGCTGTATATAAAAGTAAGGTCCTATGATATGATAAGAAGAACCTTAGAATTGAGAGTTGGGAGAGGAGCAAGCTGAGCAAGGTGAGGAAGTGGGTTTGTGGTCTTGAAAGGAAAGGTGCCTGGAGGTGAAATACAAAAGCTACAAAAGTGAGCTAGTCACATAAGAAATATTACTTTTGTGACATACATGATAGATCAAGAGATCTTCCTAGGTGAAAGGATTGGATCATAAACATATGGAACTATCTATTGAGTCCGTCTCATAGGATCTCCTAGTTTCTTACAACACATGTGGTATGTTGGCAAGCACCACTACTTGTGCTTGTAGATGAGAAACATGAAGAGAAGGGGCCATGCAGATAGTACATGTTGTCCTCATCCGAGTTATTGCTACCGGAGAGGATCCTCTCTGGACCATCACACCATGCTTCAATGGTGGTAGCTTATCTCAAATTTTTCTCCAATTGCCATTTAATGAAGGATCCTTTAGGCGTTATGTTGATACACACTTGAAGGGAGGAGTTGAGAAGAAAGCACAAGCACAAGGCAAGCTAGAGGATGAAATCATAGGCTTTGGCGATGTGGTGCAAAGAATCCACTTCTTTTGTGCCAACGTGCACCATTTAATCCTAGCAACATCTTGCTTGATTTTACTCCAAATGGTGCATGTTGAATTAGAATCAATGATTAGGGAATGATACAAGAAATTTCTGAGGATCGTACAAAGGCCTTCAAAAAGATGAAGCGGTTGCGAGATGAGAGTGATGAAGATTGGGCAGAATGGATCCGCCATCACGAGCAAGACCATGCTCAAAAACACTGGCTTGTACTAGAGTTACAAGGTTTTACAAAACAAGGGAGATACAGTCCACAATCAGATATATTTGCTATTGGTTGGGTTATCACTGAAATGGTGAGGTTTTTCTTTGATGTTGGTAATTATTTCACTCTAGGTGTTCGCATGCCTGATAGTGCACTTTTGTGTGCCGTTTCGATGCACGTTGGTCATAAGATGATGGCAAAAAATCCATCAGAGAGGCTTGCACCTAATGAGGCAATGTGGCAACTCAAGATGCTTGGTTGTGATGGGGAGTTGGCTATGCAGCCTATTGAAGAGATGGACCTTGCTCTAAGACTTGCGAAGTGGTTAATTGTAATAGAAGGCAAATATTTTCAGCCATCTTTTGGTGCAATGATGTAATAAATCATCTATGAGACATAATTTTCACTAGTTTGGTAGCTCAATCAGGCAAAAAATCATATATTTTATGGGTCTATAATTTTGAGTTTTGTAATTTTAACCTCTATTCAATATAAGTACCCATTTAGATGTCTAGTTGACCTATTCAATGACAAAGCTTCCATTTTATTTTGCATGAGTATAGATTAAGGAGTCATCTCATTATGGAAGTCATTGTGCTCTTTATAACAATTAACCTTGTGTTTGTTGATTGTGTTCTCTCTATAATTGATTTTTTCATGCATGTCTTTGCCAGAACTACTTGGCAATATGGAAGCAGAGCAACGAAAAAAATGGTTGAAAGTCATTAGACGACATCTTTGTACATGGATAAGAAAGATGAGTAATACACAAATAATAGATGCAACTAGCAATGCAGTTTATGTAGAGTGTTTCTACAATGAGGTCATAGTAAACACAATGGGAGCATGGATGATTTTTTCCTCTTAGTTTCGTTAAGAGGTGAAACTTTAAAATTGGTGTCGAAAGTTTGTATGCCCTAATAAAAATAAAGATTTGAAACTTTTATGAGAAAAAACTTAAAGATTCGCCAAGATTTACAACATTTTCTTCAAAATTCAAAAGAAAATGAAAAAAATTATAATATATTCAGTCAACATCATGAAACTAAAAAAACTAGCTAAAGTAGGGGTATTTTAATTCACCTTTTGGAAAAAATTTAATAGGATTACAATAACAGGAGAGGTTTTTAAATTCAAATTAAAAAAAAATCCCGTTAGCTCACAAGTAAAGAGAGGTGGTTTTATTGGGGTGGAAATTTTAGTCAAGGGATTTTTAAAACACCTCTTGAACGCACGTGATACATAAGGTTTCTTAGTAGGGATCATTCTAGATGATTTTTTCATATTAGTCTGATGTTGAAAGGAAAATTTTATATTGTTGTCAAAACTTTGTACGTCCTAATAAAGATAAAAGTCTCAAACATTCACCAAGATTTGAAACTTTAAAGTTTCACCAAAATTCACATATTTTCTTACAAAAAAATATTTAAAATAAAACTATGTCTTGTGAGTCTTGTGAGTCTTGTGAGTATTGTGAAACTAAAAAATCTAGCTCAATCATATTTCAACAATATTTCATATTACTGTATCTTGTGAGTATTGTGAAACTAAAAAATCTAGATCAATCATATTTCACCAATATTTCATATTAATATATATAGATACCTTTTACAAACCATCCATGCTAGGCATGATTATTATGGAATGACTTGATGATTGATGTAGCACTCTTCACATCACTCAAAGTAAGTCTAATTCGATTCTAGCTCATATAGTTCAATGCTATTTAGCTCATTATGTAAAATTTAATTCTTTGTTGTTTCCGCTCAAATGGCTATAGCACAATTCATGCTGCAACGACATGCATTAGGAGAAAAGGGAGCTCATTTTGGGGTCTTTTAGGGTTTAGAAAAATAGTCTCTCAACCAACCAATAGAGGGCCAATGTAATGTTGGAAAAATACCAAAAGTCATGTAAAATGATAAAAGAAATCATATTCAAAATCTCTCTCTTTTATTAGGTCTGACATACGTGATCTTCAAAGATGTTTTTTCATGCAAAATTTGATGATTCTAACATCGTTGGTGCATTCGGAGTGGGCCAAAATCCCCAAATCAACTCCAAAAACACCAAAAACTGATGCTTGATGTCCTTAAAAAGGGCAAAAATGCCTGAAATGGAAGATTGGCATTTTTGCCCTTTTTTGGGCCTCTAAGCGTCGGATTTTGGTGTGGCCAACTGACCAAATTGCATTTTACTTTGCAAATCTTCCGTTCTAGGCATTGCCCTTTTTTGAGCCTCCAGGTGTCGGTTTTCTGTGTCTTCGAGGTTGATTTGGGGGTTTTGGCCCCCTCTAGCAGATGCACTGACAATGTCAGAATCATCAAATTCTCCACAAAATAGAGAATCTTATATTCGCATTCAATGTGAATCCTGAGTACTAGATTGGCTTTTTTGTAGTATGTATCTGTATCTTATGGCATTTTCTATATTTTGGGTGTAGCAAAAATAGATAAATAGTGAATTTCTTAGAGGGCCCCAAAATGAGTTCCCTTCTTTCCTAATACGAAACTCTAATGCATACTAATGCTATGCAGTCCCTAAAATGGAATAATTAGTCACACAAATGTAACTTGGGGATGAGGCACACACATATAACTTCATTTTGAAAAGAAGTTTATCCATCAAGAGTCCATCAATAAGAATTTTCCATGGACACCCAAAGCATGCACAGTTCGCTCCATGATAAATGTTGTACCTATACTTGGCCAACTGTTGACTATGGCGTTGCCCATTCCCACTTCATATGGCCACT